>NC_091284.1:721627265-721927265 GCF_032444005.1 Ranitomeya imitator
TGGCGGTACTATAAGAATACACACATGGGTTAACTTCACCCTGTGTGAAAGAAGCGACCCTGTTGCGTCACAGGACCGCGGTACCGCACATAGAGCGCAAGCAAGAAGTCTCTAATCTCAAACCCGAGACAGAGGATTTGAGTTCAGAAGACCTCATGCGCTCGACACCGCAACTGAGGTGTCAGAGAAAGATAAATAATAATTTATAAAGGCACAAGAGTGCGTGCGGTGCCGCACTGACGGACGCCACTAACTACCCAGGCTTGGGTCAGGAAAGCGCACGGCGCCGTACAGGCGGTCACAGCAACTAGACGCTGTTATGTGTGTAACGTGCTTTTGGATAAGTCGGGCACTAGATAGCAAACATACATCTTCCGCGAACAGTCATCCAATAGGGAGGGTTATTTAAAGAGCAGACTTTCACTCACAACACACACACATATTATCAAGACAATACTAGCGCATGGCCATGCGGTCATGCGCAGTTTATATAGTTGCAGCACAGGAAGCTGCTACCGAAGTTTTGCCCTTTCAGGACCTTCCTGGAGGACCAATGGGATGCGCTGCAGTACCTGAGCATGTGACCCTCGACCTCCAACGGGAGATCTTGCTCTGGGCATGCTCAGTGTGTGCAAATAAGGACTTAGTCCCAGAGAAGCCCGCTCGCCGCAGATCAGTGCAGGGTACCATAGGAAAGCCAGAAAAGGCAGTAGTAACCCTATGCACAGAATCATCCTCAGCGAGACGCTGGGAGCGACGTCTCCGCTGAGCAGACCCCACTGCGGCCGATGCAGAATGGGAGACCGCAGCAGACACGGATCGAGATTCCCCCTGTGCAGCAGAGGAAACTCGACTCCTAACAGAGTGTTACAGTTTTTACTCTGTTCCTATTTTAATATATTTTCTCTTAAACACTGCAATAATAGAGCCAGTGTCTGATTCATGTTGCCCATAGTTTGAGCAGCATGAATCTACTGTCAGGTTCCCTTTAGGGCTCTTTTCCACTTGCGAGGAAAACGGACGAGTGCAATCCGATAAAAAATCGGATTGCACTCGGACCAATGTTATTCAATAGGTGACATTCCATTTGCGATTTTTTTCTCAGCCCAAATCGGACTGAGAAAAAAATCGCAGCATGCTGCGTATTGCTGCGATTCTCGGACGAGACTCGCCAATGCATGTCAATGGGTGCGAGAGAAAAAACGCACAGCACTCGCACCATGCGAGTGCTGTTCGATTTTTACGCACCGGTGTCCTTTGGAAAGCCTCCAATTCAGCGCGGTGTACAGTAAAATCACACTGACAGCTTAGATAACACTAGATATAAACACATAGAATAGGTATATATATACTGTATGTATATATATATATATATATATATATCAGGGAGACACCTATATATATATTTATATTTAATGCAGCGCTAGATAGCTTAAAAGCCAGTAATTCAATTGCCGGCTTTTGCTATCTCCTTCACAAACCCGACATGATATGAGACATGGTTTACATACAGTAAACCATCTCATATCCCTTTTTTTCTGCATTTTCCACACTACTAATGTTAGTAGTGTGTATATGCAAAATTTGGGCGCTCTAGCTATTATATTTAAGGGTTAAATCGTGAAAAAAATTGGCGTGGGCTCCAGCGCAATTTTCTCTGCCAGAGTGGTAAAGCCAGTGACTGAGGGCAGATATTAATAGCCTGGAGAGGGTCCATGGTTATTGCCCCCCCCCCTGGCTAAAAACATCTGCCCCCAGCCACCCCAGAAAAGGCACATCTGGAAGATGCGCCTATTCTGGCACTTGGCCACTCTCTTCCCATTCCCGTGTAGCAGTGGGATATGGGGTAATGAAGGGTTAATGTCACCTTGCTATTGCAAGGTGACATTAAGCCAGATTAATAATGGAGAGGCGTCAATTATGACAATTATGAAATGGTTAAAAATCACACACACACACACACACATTATTACAAAGTCTTTTAATGAAATAAAGACACAGGTTGTTGTAATATTTTATTATTATATGAACTCGAGCATGGGAAAATATTCAGAAAAGTTCCCAGGCTCGAGTTCATATGAGGACATCCAGCAGAGGGAGCCTCACCACAACTGAAGGTAACTACAGGTCATTGACCTACATTCCATTCATTCCCCGGGGTTTTACAGCCATGAGCACAGCTGCATTAGCAGAGCTCCAGGGTGTAAAATTATTTAACCCCTTCAGATGGATTTACAGCGTGGGACGTGACAGATCATCGGAAGGCATGGGATATTGTTGTTTTTTTATTTTACCTTTGTTACAGAGCGAGGGTCTTCAGGTGGATTAAGAGTCTAAAAAAATATTACAACGACCTGTGTCTTTTTTTCATTAACCCCTTCATGACCCAGCCTATTTTGACCTTAAAGACCTTGCCGTTTTTTGCAATTCTGACCAGTGTCCCTTTATGAGGTAATAACTCAGGAACGCTTCAACGGATCCTAGCGGTTCTGAGACTGTTTTTTTGTGACATATTGGGCTTCATGATAGTGGTAAATTTAGGTCAATAAATTCTGCGTTTATTTGTGATAAAAATGGAAATTTGGCAAAAATTTTGAAAATTTCGCAATTTCCACATTTTGAATTTTTATTCTGTTAAACCAGAGAGATATGTGACACAAAATAGTTAATAAATAACATTTCCCACATGTTTACTTTACATCAGCACAATTTTGGAAACAAAATTTTTTTTTGTTAGGAAGTTATAAGGGTTAAAATTTGACCAGCGATTTGTCATTTTTACAACGAAATTTACAAAACCATTTTTTTTAGGGACCACCTCACATTTGAAGTCAGTTTGAGGGGTCTATATGGCTGAAAATACCCAAAAGTGACACCATTCTAAAAACTACACCCCTCAAGGTACTCAAAACCACATTCAAGAAGTTTATTAACCCTTCAGGTGCTTCACAGCAGCAGAAGCAACATGGAAGGAAAAAATGAACATTTAACTTTTTAGTCACAAAAATTATCTTTTAGCAACAATTTTTTTATTTTCCCAATGGTAAAAGGAGAAACTGAACCACGAAAGTTGTTGTCCAATTTGTCCTGAGTATGCTGATACCTCATATGTGGGGGTAAACCACTGTTTGGGCGCACGGCAGGGCTTGGAAGGGAAGGAGCGCCATTTGACTTTTTGAATCAAAAATTGGCTCCACTCTTTAGCGGACACCATGTCACGTTTGGAGAGCCCCCGCGTGCCTAAAAATTGGAGCTCCCCCACAAGTGACCCCATTTTGGAAACTAGACGCCCCAAGGAACTTATCTAGATGCATAGTGAGCACTTTGAACCCCCAGGTGCTTCACAAATTGATCCGTAAAAATGAAAAAGTACTTTTTTTTCACAAAAAAATTCTTTTAGCCTCAATTTTTTCATTTTCACATGGGCAACAGGATAAAATGGATCCTAAAATGTGTTGGGCAATTTCTCCTGAGTACACCAATACCTCACATGTGGGGGTAAACCACTGTTTGGGCACATGGTAAGGCTTGGAAGGGAAGGAGCGCCATTTGACTTTTTGAATGAAAAATTATTTCCATCGTTAGCGGACACCATGTCGCGTTTGGATAGCTCCTGTGTGCCTAAACATTGGCGCTCCCCCACAAGTGACCCCATTTTGGAAACTAGACCCCCCAAGGAACTTATTTAGATGCCTAGTGAGCACTTTAAACCCTCAGGTGCTTCACAAATTGATCTGTAAAAATGAAAAAGTACTTTTTTTTCACAAAAAAATTCTTTTCGCCTCAATTTTTTCATAAATGGATCATAAAATTTGTTGGGTAATTTCTCCCGAGTACGCCGATACCTCATATGTGGGGGTAAACCACTGTTTGGGCACACGGCAGGGCCCGGAAGGGAAGGCGCGCCATTTGACTTTTTGAATGGAAAATTAGCTCCAATTGTTAGCGGACACCATGTCGCGTTTGGAGAGCCCCTGTGTGCCTAAACATTGGAGCTCCCCCACAAGTGACCCCATTTTGGAAACTAGACCCCCCAAGGAACTTATCTAGATGCATATTGAGCACTTTAAACCCCCAGGTGCTTCACAGAAGTTTATAACGCAGAGCCATGAAAATAAAAAATAATTTTTCTTTCCTCAAAAATGATTTTTTAGCCTGGAATTTCCTATTTTGCCAAGGATAATGGGAGAAATTGGACCCCAAATATTGTTGTCCAGTTTGTCCTGAGTACGCTGATACCCCATATGTGGGGGTAAACCACTGTTTGGGTGCACGGCAGGGCTCGGAAGGGATGGCACGCCATTTGGCTTTTTAAATGGAAAATTAGCTCCAATCATTAGCGGACACCATGTCACGTTTGGAGAGCCCCTGTGTGCTTAAACATTGGAGATCCCCCAGAAATGACACCATTTTGGAAGCTAGACCCCCAAAGGAACTAATCTAGATGTGTGGTGAGGACTTTGAACCCCCAAGTGCTTCACAGAAGTTTATAACGCAGAGCCATGAAAATAAAAAAAAAAAATTATTTTCTCAAAAATGATCTTTTAGCCTGCAATTTTTTATTTTCCCAAGGGTAACAGGAGAAATTTGACCCCAAAAGTTGTTGTCCAGTTTCTCCTGAGTATGCTGATACCCCATATGTGGGGGTAAATCACTGTTTGGGCACATGCCGGGGCTCGGAAGTGAAGTAGTGACGTTTTGAAATGCAGACTTTGATGGAATGCTCTGTGGGCGTCACGTTGCGTTTGCAGAGCCCCTGATGTGGCTTAACAGTAGAAACCCCCCACAAGTGACCCCATTTTGGAAACTAGACCCCCAAAGGAACTTATCTAGATGTGTGGTGAGCACTTTGAACCCCCAAGTGCTTCATAGAAGTTTATAATGCAGAGCCGTGAAAATAATAAATACGTTTTCTTTCCTCAAAAATAATTATTTAGCCCAGAATTTTTTATTTTCCCAAGGGTTACAGAAGAAATTGGACCCCAAAAGTTGTTGTCCAGTTTCTCCTGAGTACGCTGATACCCCATATGTGGGGGTAAACCCCTCTTTGGGCACATGCCGAGGCTCGGAAGTGAAGTAGTGACGTTTTGAAATGCAGACTTTGATGGAATGCTCTGTGGGCGTCACGTTGCGTTTGCAGAGCCCCTGATGTGGCTTAACAGTAGAAACCCCCCACAAGTGACCCCATTTTGGAAACTAGACCCCGAAAGGAACTTATCTAGATGTGTGGTGAGCACTTTGAACCCCCAAGCGCTTCATAGAAGTTTATAATGCAGAGCCGTGAAAATAATAAATACGTTTTCTTTCCTCAAAAATAATTATTTAGCCCAGAATTTTTTATTTTCCCAAGGGTAACAGGAGAAATTTGACCCCAATATTTGTTGTCCAGTTTCTCCTGAGTACGGTGATACCCCATATGTGGGGGTAAACTACTGTTTGGGCACATGCCGGGGCTTGGAATTGAAGTAGTGACGTTTTGAAATGCAGACTTTGATGGAATGCTCTGCGGGCGTCACATTGCGTTTGCAGAGCCCCTGATGTGCCTAAACAGTAGAAACCCCCCACAAGTGACCCCATTTTGGAAACTAGACCCCGAAAGGAACTTATCTAGATGTGTGGTGAGCACTTTGAACCCCCAAGTGCTTCATAGAAGTTTATAATGCAGAGCCGTGAAAATAATAAATACGTTTTCTTTCCTCAAAAATAATTATTTAGCCCAGAATTTTTTATTTTCCTAAGGGTTACAGGAGAAATTGGACCCCAAAAGTTGTTGTCCAGTTTCTCCTGAGTACGCTGATACCCCATGAGTGGGGGTAAACCACTGTTTGGGCACACGTCGGGGCTCAGAAGGGAAGTAGTGACTTTTGAAATGCAGACTTTGATGGAATGGTCTGCGGGTATCACGTTGCGTTTGCAGAGCCCCTGGTGTGCCTGAACAGTAGAAACCCCCACAAGTGACCCCATTTTAGAAACTAGACCCCCCAAGGAACTTATCTAGATATGTGGTGAGCACTTTGAACCCCCAAGTGCTTCACAGACATTTACAACGCAGAGCCGTGAAAATAAAAAATCATTTTTCTTTCCTCAAAAATTATGTTTTAGCAAGCATTTTTTTAGATTCACAAGGGTAACAGGAGAAATTGGACCCCAGTAATTGTTGCGCAGTTTGTCCTGAGTATGCTGGTACCCCATATGTGGGGGTAAACCACTGTTTGGGCACACGTCAGGGCTCGGAAGTGAGGGAGCACCATTTGACTTTTTGAATACCAGATTGGCTGGAATCAATGGTGGCGCCATGTTGCGTTTGGAGACCCCTGATGTGCCTAAACAGTGGTAACCCCTCAATTCTACCTCCAACACTAACCCCAACACACCCCTAACTCTAATCCCAACTGTAGCCATAACCCTAATCACAACCCTAACCGCAACACACCCCTAACCACAACCCTAACCACAACACACCCCTAACCACAACCCTAATTCCAACCCTAACCCTAAGGCTATGTGCCCACGTTGCGGATTCGTGTGAGATATTTCCGCACCATTTTTGAAAAATCCACGGGTAAAAGGCACTGCGTTTTACCTGCGGATTTTCCGCGGATTTCCAGTGTTTTTTGTGCGGATTTCACCTGCGGATTCCTATTGAGGAACAGGTGTAAAACGCTGCGGAATCCGCACAAAGAATTGACATGCTGCGGAAAATACAACGCAGCGTTTCCGCGCGGTATTTTCCGCACCATGGGCACAGCGGATTTGGTTTTTCATATGTTTACATGGTACTGTAAACCTGATGGAACACTGCTGCGAATCCGCAGCGGCCAATCCGCAGCCAAATCCGCACAGTGTGCACATAGCCTAATTCTAAAGGTATGTGCACACGCTGCGGAAAACACTGCGGATCCACAGCAGTTTCCCATGAGTTTACAGTTCAATGTAAACCTACGGGAAACAAAAATCGCTGTACACATGCTGCGGAAAAACTGCACGGAAACGCAGCGGTTTACATTCCGCAGCATGTCACTTCTTTGTGCGGATTCCGCAGCGGTTTTACAACTGCTCCAATAGAAAATCGCAGTTGTAAAACCGCAGTGAAATGCGCAGAAAAAAACGCGGTAAATCCGCCATAAATCCGCAGCGGTTTAGCACTGCGGATTTATCAAATCTGCAGCGGAAAAATCCGCAGAGGAACAGAATACGTGTGCACATACCGAAACCCTAACCCTAGCCCTAACCCTAGCCCTAACCCTACCCCTAGCCCTAACCCTACCCCTAACCCTAACCCTACCCCTACCCCTAACCCTAGCCCTAACCCTAGCCCTAGCCCTAACCCTAACCCTAGCCCTAACCCTACCCCTAACCCTAACCCTACCCCTAACCCTAACCCTATTCTAACATTAGTGGAAAAAAAAAATTTTCTTTATTTTTTTATTGTCCCTACCTATGGGGGTGACAAAGGGGGGGGTCATTTATTATTTTTTTTATTTTGATCACTGAGATATAATCTTTCTCAGTGATCAAAATGCACTTTGGAACGAATCTGCCGGCTGGCAGATTCGGCGGGCGCACTGCGCATGCGCCCGCCATTTTGGAAGATGGCGGCGCCCAGGGAGAAGACGGACGGGACCCCGGCTGGATCGGTAAGTATGATGGGGTGGGGGGACCACGGGGGGGGATCGGAGCACGGGGGGGGGAATCGGAGCGCGGGAGGGGTGGAACGGAGAACGGGGGGCGTGGAACGGAGCACGGGGGGGCTGGAACGGAGCACGGGGGGGTGGAACGGAGCACCGGGGGGGGGGGTGGATCGGAGTGCAGGGGGGGTGATCGGAGCACGGGGGGGGTGATTGGAGCACGGGGGAGCGGACAAGAGCACGGGGGGAGCGGAGCACTGGACGGAAGGGAGCCGGAGCAGTGTACCGGCCAGATCGTGGGGCTGGGGGGGCGATCGGTGGGGTGGGGTGGGGGCACATTAGTATTTCCAGCCATGGCCGATGATATTTCAGCATCGGCCATGGCTGGATTGTAATATTTCACCCGTTATAATAGGTGAAATATTACAAATCGCTCTGATTGGCAGTTTCACTTTCAACAGCCAATCAGAGCGATCGTAGCCACGAGGGGGTGAAGCCACCCCCCCTGGGCTAAACTACCACTCCCCCTGTCCCTGCAGATCGGGTGAAATGGGAGTTAACCCTTTCACCCGGCCTGCAGGGACGCGATCTTTCCATGACGCCACATAGGCGTCATGGGTCGGAATGGCACCGACTTTCATGACGCCTACGTGGCGTCATGGGTCGGGAAGGGGTTAAAAGACTTTGTCATAATGTGTGTGTTTTTTAACCATTTCATACAATTGATTAATTATGGATAGGTGTCATAATTGACGCCTCTCCATTATTAATCTGGCTTAATGTCACCTTACAATAGCAAGGTGACATTAACCCTTCATTACCCCATGTCCCACCGCTACACGGGAATGGGAAGAGAGTGGCCAAGTGCCAGAATAGGCGCATCTTCCAGATGTGCCTTTTCTGGGGTGGCTGGGGGCAGATGTTTTTAGCCGGGGGGGAGGGGAGGGGGGGGGGGCAATAACCATGGACCCTCTCCAGGCTATTAATATCTGCCCTCAGTCACTGGCTTTACCATTCTGGCAGAGAAAATTGCGTGGGAGCCCACGCCAATTTTTTCCGCGATTTAACCCTTAAATATAATAGCTAGAGCGCCCAAATTTTGCACATACACACTACTAACATTAGTAGGGTGGAATATGCAAAAAAAAAAGGGATATGAGATGGTTTACTGTATGTAAACCATGTCTCATATCATGTCGGGTTTGTGAAGTAGATAGCAAAAGCCGGCAATTGAATTACCAGCTTTTAACCCCTTCATGACCATGGGATTTTTCATTTTTCCGTGTTCGTTTTTCACTCCCCTCCTTCCCAGAGCCATAACTTTTTTATTTTTCCGTCAATTTGGCCATGTGAGGGCTTATTTTTTGCGGGACGAGTTGTACTTTTGAACGACATCATTGGTTTTAGCATGTCGTGTACTAGAAAACGGGAAAAAAATTCCAAGTGCGGTGAAATTGCAAAAAAAGTGCAATCCCACACTTGTTTTTTGTTTGGCTTTTTTGCTAGGTTCACTAAATGCTAAAGATTTAAAGGGGCGTCTTTTTTTTTTTTTTCTCTCTCTCTCTTTCTCCTCCTGCAGCGCCGGACGCCCCCCGCATTGTGCCGCCCGGGGCGGACCGCCCCCCCCCGCACCCCTCTTCCTACGCCACTGCATGTCCCGGCTTTGGTGCGGGCTCACCGCGGAGCCCTGCATCAAAGCAGGGGATCTGACCTTGGACGTACTATCCCGTCCGAGGTCAGATAGGGGTTAAGCTATCTAGCGCTGCATTAAATATAAATATATGTATATAGGTGTCTCCCTGACACACACATATATATATATATATATATATATATATATGTATATATACCTATTCTATGTGTATATATCTACTCTAATCTAAACTGTCAGTGTGATTTTACTGTACACTGCACTGAATTACCGGCTTTTCAAAGGAGACCCGTGACTAAAAATCGGACAGCAATACGGATGTCATACGGATGTTACAATAAAAAAAAAATCGCATGACACTCGCATACGTTACATCCGTTTTTTCGGTCCGTAAATCGGACCGTTTTTTTTCTCTCAAGTGGAAAAGAGGTTTTAATGTTGGAGGTGGAGGGGCGCTTTAAGTTATAATATAAAGTTGTTCTTTTTTATTACTATATTTAATAAATGTATGCAGCAATAGATCGAATGCTTGTGTTTACATGAGCTTCAATTTCAGTTTATAAATATTATTAGTAAATGTGTTTGTGAATTAGTGTATACCATTATATTGGTGCTTTAGCATATGTTATAAATGCTGCACATAGAATTGCCTTTCTAAGACTTACCTCTTGCCCTAGTGACAGTATTGCTGTTTTCACATTATTCAATAGTATTTTATTTGTTTCCATAAATGCCCGGACAGTATCACTCCCCAAAGATCCCAGAGTTCTGTGCTCTGCAGATAAGAAGCTGGTTCCTACCATTTCTTCAAGTGACATGTCTGAATCAGTCTGCCTATAAATCACAGGAATTCCTGCTTTATAGGATGACACCTGGACAGGCTGAACCTCATGAATTATAAGATAAGCTTCACAGAATTCTTTTGGGTGTAATTAGGTGTGGGAAATTCCGGTCCTCAGGGCCTGCTTACAGGATATCAGTAGTAATATAATAGTAATAATGAATTTATTTTATTATTATTGTGTGAGGACAACTTCTGTGAACTTGTTACAGAGAAATTATGTATTTCCTTGAGTTAATAAACGCTTATATTTCTCAAATTTAAAATAAACCTTTAAAAAAGAACCTTTCAAAAAAAAAAAAATTGTGTGGAACTAGATACACAATGCAATAATGACTGCAGAGCAGAATAAAACTTTTTTTTAATTTCTCCTCTCCATTGTGGAGATATTAGCGATCAAATTATTTGGCTCCTAATGAGTTAAAGAGGTGGTTGGAAACACTGATTTGTATTCTAAAAATCATTTGCTGGGGCGACGCTGGTCTGTGCATGCCAGGTAATCATCTTACAATGAGTACTGACTGTGCGCTCTTTTGCTGGCTCGATAGCTCTGATCAGAGCTGACGAGAGAGCGCATTGCCACTGTGGACTGAGAAGAAACATGAACAGTGAAAAGAATCTACTGAGCATCTGCCAGAATTGGCAATTGGAGCAGGGACAAGCCCAGCTCCTGAAATGAAAGTCACCGATGACGCTTTGTATGATGGAGGGGGCAGAGGCTGAAGCAGCCTTGGGATTCTCAAATAAAGCATCATCAAAGAGGAAGTAGTAAAAAAACTGTTAGTGTAGGTAGGAAGAATAAGTACTTTTTAATTCAAATATATCAGAAAATAGATTAGATTATGACATTATATAGATAGGCCTTTAGAATGAAAATTAATTTGTGTTTCCAACCACCCCTTTAACATTTTGTTTATTCCGTGTTACCAGGGGATGTTTACTTCTCCCTTTTTGAGGCTGAGCAATCATAAGCAGGTAGAAACATTCAAAGGAAAGAAGAACATGGCCCACCATTGCCTAGAGCAGGTTTCTAAGTATGTGAGATGTAATGATACGGCCCTGATCTCCTGGTCTAACCTACTGCATGAGTCAGTGTGGGAGAGGGGCAGTACAGCTGAATTTAGCTGTGTTACTTTACAAACCCTTCTATGAGCTCTCCGGATTATTGAATGTGTCAATGATCACACATTTGTCTGCTGTGCTCAAGCATCTTGTACTTGTAAGAGATTAGGGCTGTCATTGCATCTCACACAGAAGTAACATGTCTGTTCTTGACAACTATGTTAATGACAACTTTGCTCTCACTGCTATCAATTACGAGTTGAGCACAACATACATAAGTGTGTTGCTGACACTGTGAATTCTTACCTTTGTACCGGTAGCAGAGTAGCGTTGACAGCACTAGGAAAACTGATAGAAGAGTTTATAATGTAATACAACTAAACTCAGCTGTGCTGCCCCTCTCCCACAAGAACTTTTTCTGAAAGGTGATAATCATTTTTGCTATCTAATGATGCAGGAAGTAAGACAAGCAGACGAGGCTGTATGACATTACACCTCACACACTAAGGCTTCTTTCACACTAGCGTCGGAATCTCCCCGTCGCAATGCGTCGGGGAGAGATTCCGATGCTAGCGTTTGCTGCATTGCACAATGGAGGCAGCGGATGCATTTTTCCGGCGCATCCGCTGCCCCATTGTAAGGTGCGGGGAGGTGGGGGCGGAGTTCCGGCCGCGCATGCGCGGTCGGAAAAAGCGGTCCGTCGGGAGAAAAAAACGTTACATGTAGGGTTTTTTTCTCCCGACGGTCCGCCAAAGCACGACGTCGCAAGACGGATGCGAAGTGTGCAAATCCGTCGCAAATGCGTCGTCAATAGAAGTGTATGGGGAAAAAACGCATCCTGCAAGCACTTTTGCAGGATGCGTTTTTTCTGCAAAACGACGCATTGTGACGGATTTTAAAAAACGCTAGTGTGATTTCTGGAGAGGGGACATTTCACCCTCACATTGTAAATAAGGGTTTATTTATAACTGGTGAAGTGAGAAAGAGCTGGCACTTCAACCTCCATTGTAGTAGGATCTTCTGCAACGAAAAGGTAATTGCAACAGGGGATCTGCTGATAACCAGCCATCAAGTCTAGGAATCATATACTCAGAGGTGGAGAAGTACAGAAAGGAGTACTGGATATCTTAGAAATGTTTAATACTTTAGACTAGATTAGGGCCCCGCCAAAAAAGTCCACCTTGTCGTGGCAGTGGCTTAAAAAATCTATGTGATCTGGTTTTCGATGGGAACTGTTACTGTGTGATTGGTGAGGATGTGGTGCAGAACTGGAGTTTTTACCAGAGTGGGCGGTGGGACTGTGGAAGGTTTGAGGGGTAGAGGCGGAGCTGTGGTGGAACCTGGGCAGAGTCTCAAGGAGGCCTGAAAGTTTTGGCAGTATGTGGCCTTGAAATTCCTGATGGCAGCCCTACAGACAGCTATTACACAGGGGCACATTTGTAAGATTATCTCAGCACATGTACCTTTCTTTTAGCACTTCCAATTGTGAAACGTATTTATATTCCAAGATCTATTAACTAAAATGCACTTTGCCCATGGGAAAACCCCTTTCACGATTTACGAGCATTTTACTACTACACGCCCATCATTAAGACTGGCAAAATTGCTAAACCATTGCTAAACAGAGAAAATGGGAAGATATCAAGTCGAGGGAAATGGAAGGAAAGCTGCATCCGAATAAGATTTTGAGACCCCAAGTTATTATATGTTCCTACATAAGTCAGCAAAGCCTCAGTACAGCACCTTGCACACATAAAGTACATTTTCCTATATGAGTAATGCTCCATCTTTATCTACCAGTTAAGACAACACAAGAATATATGAGAACACACAGAACACATGTCTAGAAAAAGATAACTCACACTAAGTACATTACATGGAAATGTCACAGTGGTGATGTATGCTATATTAATACTGATTATTACATTATAATGGAAAATAATTATTAGGTGCTCTGATAAATGGGGCAAAATGGAAACATGGTGTGATCATAAACTAAACCCTCAATAGAAGCCTGCAATCCAGGACTATAATTTTGTTATATTGTGGGTGTTCTTATGTGCAGCAAGATAAATTATGTAAATTACATACATTTTCGAGTTTGTGATTCTTTCTTGAGGTTTTCAGGGGTCAGATATATATACCGTAATTAAGCTGTTTTGGCTCATATATTGATAACATGGATGTTGATGTGTAAGGATCTCTTTCTTCAAAAGTTTTAGCCCTTACCTGATATCAAAATACTACTTCTTCTTATCTAACTATATTTCATTTTGCTTAGCTTAAGTGTTCTTATGAAACTAAACAGTGCACTATACAACCATATTCTGTATATGGACTCCTGTTATTATATGAGTGTTTTAACCAACTGCACGACATGGAATCATACATGCTGTACTTGTATTGCCTTATTTTGCTTCAAAACCAATAAAAAGATGATTAAAATATATACAAATATACAGCTCTGGCAAAAATTAAGAGACCACCACATCAAAACCCTGTCATGTGCAGCCCAATCTCCAGACCTGAACCCATTGAAAACCTCTGGAATGTAATCAAGAGGATGATGGATAGTCACAAGCCATCAAACAAAGAAGAACTGCTCACATTTTTGTGCCAGAAGAAGTGTGAAAGACTGGTGTAAAGCATGCCAAGACGCATGAAAGCTGTGATTAACAATCATGGTTATTCCACAAAATATTGATTTCTGAACTCTTCCTGAGTTAAAACATTAGTATTGTTGTTTCTAAATGATTATGAACTTGTTTTCTTTGCATTATTTTTACCATTTCTCCTTTTCAGAAAAAAATACAAAATGTGTTGCTTGGAAACTAGGAGACATGTTGACAGAAGTTTATAGACTAAAAGAACAATTTACATTTTACAAAAAAATATACCTATAAAGAGAAAAATCAGAGAAATTGAACATTTTGCAATGGTCTCTTAATTTTTGCCAGAGCTGTATTTGTATACAAAAAAAGAGAAATCATACAATTTTCACACAGGCCAATTTATAGGCTTATTTATACTCATACTTCCTGTTTGCAGATTACTTTTCAACAGACTCATTATCATCACAGACAGGATAACAATAAAAGGTAATACCTTTATACACAGCTGATAACACAGGATCTACCATTTATAATAGATGATGCCACAGCTCCTTCTGATTTTTCCCTTCACATGAATCTTTTCCCTGGCTTATTAGATGCTTCAACACAAAAGATAGAGTCAGTCTGTTGCTGATAATGTACATACGTATTTCCTGAAAGAACAGGAATCATGAGTCTAAAGCAGCCTTCAGTCTCCATTCACAATAATAGAAGAAGGGCAATGGATGAAATTGGCATTGTCTTGGGGGTAAAAGCATACCCTACTTTTTCAGTAGTCCAAAACATTATAGATAATCAAAATGTTTATGATGTGCCGTAGAAATAGTTTGCGGTTCTATATTAGTTGTCAGATAAGGTTATGGGCTGCTTATCATTGGCCTGAAGCCACAAAACTTTTCTGACTTTGTACTATACTGGATCTTCCTTAAATTCTATTTCGTAAAGCATGAAGGTTTTATAGAGTTTTCTGTAACCTTCAAACCTTGTGCCTGTTGATATTGCCTTGTCCTTATGCTCCTTATCTACTGTATGCAATGCCCCCAGCATGCCTGACTGATTCATTGTTAATCAGCGCTTAGTGAACGTACAGTAGGAATGACCTGGATGTAATAGATCAGCCTCGAATCTTGCTCTTGCTTGGAAGTTGGACAAACAACTTTACATCTTTGTGCCCTGGGCTATAAATGACAAAGGAAAATTGTTAAAAGTGACTGGAATGTTTTATGAGTATTTCGGTATACAAATCAGCGCAATAAAATTATATTAATTATTGCTGTACAAGACATTTGTTTCCTGACATTGTCTCAATGATTTCCATTATTGACCTTGGCTCATATTTGCTAAGAAAGCACATTCTACTCTGAATATTGTGAAAATATTACATAGTGTGTGGGGTCATCACACAATTACAACTTATCACCTACAGTACAGGTGATACATTACTGATTGCTAGCGGTCTTACTGCTAATCAAAAGAACGGGGGTCAGTACAATATTGTACAATTATGGAGATACCAAATGCACGTTAATGATTGACATTTCACTACTTTTGCGTTTAAAAATCACTTTTGTAATAGGAAAAAAAAAATTTGTTTTGTGTTGCACTTTTCTGTGATTGAGTTGGTTTTCACTGGTAGCATTGTGGGGTTCATAAACTTGTATTGTATTCTATTGTTTTGGAGATGGAATAAACAAAAAGCTTAAAAAAGTGTTTTATAGTTTTGGTAATCACAGATGCAGTAACAAATTACCAATGTGTCCTTTTTTATATTCTGAAACAATACTATATATTAATAAACAACCTATTTCTATTCTATATTTTTAAATATTTCAGTTCACATTTTTAATTATTTTTTCAATCCTACTAGGGAATGTGAATACAACCCCTGGCAAAAATTATGGAATCACCGGCCTTGGAGGATGTTCATTCAGTTGTTTAATTTTGTAGAAAAAAAGCAGATCACAGACATGGCACAAAACTAAAGTCATTTCAAATGGCAACTTTCTGGCTTTAACCCCCTAATCCCACATGACGTACTATCCCGTCGAGGTGACCTGGGACTTAACTCCCAGTGACGGGATAGTATGTCATATGCGATCGGCCGCACTCATGGGGGGAGCGCGGCCGATCGCGACCGGGTGTCAGCTGACTATCGCAGTTGACATCTGGCACTATATGCCAGGAGCAGTCACGGACCACCCCTGGCACATTAACCCCTGGCACACCGAGATCAAACATGATCGCAGTGTTCCAGCAGCAGAGGGAAGCATCGCGCAGGGAGGGGGCTCCCTGCATGCTTCCCTGAGACCCTCGGAGCAACGAGATGAGATCCGAACACCCCGGATCCAAAATGGCCGCAGGGCTGCATCCGGGTCCTGCAGGGAGGTGACTTACCAGCGCCTGCTCAGAGCAAGCGCTGGTAAGCCTGCAGCCCTGCACGTCAGATCGCTGATCTGACACAGTGCTGTGCAGTGTCAGATCAGCGATCTGACCCTATAACATGATGTCCCCCCTGGGGTAATGTAAAGTTAAAAAAAAAATATTCACATGTGTAAAAAATTTTTTTTAAAAATTCCTAAATAAAGAAAAAAAAATATATTGTTCCCATAAATACATTTCTTTATCTAAATAATAATAAAAAAAAATAAAAGTGCACATATTTAGTATCGCCACGTCTGTAACGACCCCACCTATAAAACTGTCCCACTAGTTAACCCCTTCAGTGAACGCGGTAAAAAAAAAAAAAAGACGAGGCAAAAAACAATGCGTTATTATCATACCGCCGAACAAAAAGTGGAATAACACGCGATCAAAAAGACAGATATAAATAATGGTACCGCTGAAAACGTCATCTTGTCCCGCAAAAAACGAGCCGCCACACAGCATCGTCAGCAAAAAAATAAAAAAGTTATAGTCCTCAGAATAAAGCAATGCAAAATAATTATTTTTTCTATAATATAATTTTTATCGTATAAAAGCGCCTAAACATAAAAAAAATGATATAAATGAGGTATTGCTGTAATCGTACTGACCTGAACAATAAAACTTCTTTATCAATTTCACCAAACGTGGAATGGTATAAACACCTCCCCCAAAAAGAAATTCATGAATAGATGGTTTTTGGTCATTCTGCCTCACAAAAATCGGAATAAAAAGCGATCAAAAAATGTCTCGTGCCCGAAAATAGTTTCCGCAAAAAACAAGACCTCACATAACTCTGTGGACCAAAATATGGAAAAATTATAGCTCTCAAAATGTGGAGACGCAAAAACTATTTTTTGCAATAAAAAGCATCTTTTAGTCAGTGACGGCTGTCAATCATAAAAATCCGTTTAAAAAAGCGCTATAATAGTAAATCAAACCCCCTTCATCACCCCCTTAGTTAGGGAAAAATAATAAAATTAAAAAAATGTATTTATTTCCATTTTACCATTAGGGTTAGGGCTAGGGTTAGGATTAGAGCTAGGGCTAAGGGTAGGGTTAGGGTTAGGGTTAGGGCTCGGGGTAGGGCTAGGGTTGGGGCTAGGGTTAGGGTTGGGGTTAGGGTTGGGACTAGGGTTAGTGTTTCAGTAAGAATTGGGGTTTCCACTGTTTAGGCACATCAGGGGCTCTCCAAACGCGACATGGTGTCCCATCTCAATTCCAATCAATTTTGCATTGAAAAGTCAAATAGCGCTCCTTCCCTTCTGAGCTCTGCCATACGCCTAAACAGTGGTTTACCCCCACATATAGGGTATCAGCGTACTCAGGACAAATTATACAACAACTTTTGGGGTCCAATTTCTCCTGTTACCCTAGGTAAAATAAATCAAATTGGAGCTGAAGTAAATTTTGTGTGAAAAAAAGTTAAATGTTCATTTTTACTTAAACATTCCAAAAATTCCTGTGAAACACCTGAAGAATTAATAAACTTCTTGAATGTGGTTTTGAGCACCTTGAGGGATGCAGTTTTTAGAATGGTGTCACACTTGGTTATTTTCTATCATATAGATCCCTTAAAATGACTTCAAATGAGATGTGGTCCCTAAAAAAATGGTGATTGGAGTTTAAGTGGTTAAGAAACGCTAAAAGAAAGCAAGAGCAAAAAATGTGGTAGTCAATAATGGTTACTTTTTTAGAACAAGCAGAGGGGAAAAATTATGGAATCACTCAATTCTGTGGGAAAAAATTATGGAATCATGAAAAACAAATAAACAAAAAAACACTCCAAAACATCACTAGTATTTTGTTGCACCACTTCTGGCTTTTATAACAGCTTGCAGTCTCTGAGGCATGGATTTAATGAGTGTCAAACAGTTCTCTTCATTAATCTGGCTCCAACTTTCTCTGATTGCTGTTGTCACATCAGCTTTGCAGGTTGAAGCCTTGTCATGGACCATTTTCTTCAACTTCCACCAAAGATTTTCAATTGGATTGAGATCCGGACTATTTGCAGGCCATGACGTTGACCTTATGTGTCTATTTTCAAGGAATATTTTCACAGTTTTTGCTCTATCGCAGGATGCATTATCATCTTTAAAAATGATTTAATCATCCCCAAACATTCTTTCAATTGATGGGATAAGAAAAGTGTCAAAAATATCAACATAAACTTGTGCATTTATTGAAGATGTAATGACAGCCATCTCCCCAGTGCCTTTACCTGACATGCAGCCCCATATCATCAATGACTTTGGAAATTTGCATGTTCTCTTCAGGAAGTCATCTTTATAAATCTCATTGGAACGGCACCAAGCAAAAGTTCCAGCATCATCACCTTGCCCAATGCAGATTCACGATTCATCACTGAATATGACTTTCATCCAGTCATCCACAGTCCACGATTGCTTTTCCTTAGCCCATTGTAACCATGTTTTTTTCTGTTTAGGTGTTAATGATGGCTTTCATTTAGCTTTTCTGTATGTAATTCCCATTTCCTTTAGGCGGTTTCTTACAGTTCGGTCACAGACGGTGACTCCAGTTTCCTCCCATTCGTTCCTCATTTGTTTTGATGTGCATTTCCTGTTTTGGAGACATATTGCTTTAAGTTTCCGGTCTTGAGGCCTTTATGTCTTCCTTGGTCTACCAGTATGTTTGCCTTTAACAACCTTCCCATGTTGTTTGCATTTGGTCGGGATTTTAGACACAGCTGACTGTGAACAACCAACATCTTTTGCAACATTGTGTGATGATTTATCCTCTTTTAAGAGTTTGATAATCCTCTCCTTTGCTTCAATTGACATCTCTTGTGTTGTAGCCATGATTCATGTCAGTCCACTTGGTGAAACAGCTCTCCATGGTGTGATCACTCCTTTTTAGATGCAGACTAATGAGCAGATCTAATTTGATGCTGGTTTTAGTTTTGGGGATGAAAGTTTAGAGGGTGATTCCATCATTTTTTCCTACATACAGTAATTGAGTGATTCCATAATTTTTCCCCTCTGCTTGTTCTAAAAAAGTAACGATTACTGACTACCACATTTTTTGTATCTTGATTTCTTTGAGTGTTTCTTAAAGCCAGAAAGTTGCCATTTGAAATGACTTTAGTTTTATACCATGTCTGTGATCTGCTTTTTTTCTACAAAATTAAACAACTGAATGAACATCCTCCAAGGCTGGTGATTCCATAATTTTTGCCAGGGGTTGCATATATAAAGGCCCCTTTCACATGTCCATTTTTCAACGACTGCAAATACGGACATGCGCACACCCATTGTATTCAATAGTGGTGCGCACATGTCATTTTTTGGCAGCACAGACAAAATGCTTGATAACATCCGTATGTCATCCATGTGACACATACCAGTGCATGGGAAAAAGCAGTACAGTTCACGCTGATCCCAGGCGCCGGGTGCTGAAGGCCGCTCTCATCATTGTCGCCAGTCTCCCTGAGATTAGTGTGACCAGGCGACAATGATGGGTGTTGTATTTTGCACCCGCTGTGTACATCCTGTGTAAAATTAATAATTAAATTTAAAAAATGGAAACCAGCAAAGGGAAAAGTCCACGGCTGGGGGCTGATGTTAATAATCTGGGAAAGAGGACAATATCCCAAAAGGTTCCCAAGCTATTAACAGCTCACAGCTGGTTAGTTTACGGAGGACCCCAGAAAAAAAATAACTAGAGTTCCACTAAAAATTCAAACCAGCAAAGGTTAAATAGACAGCTGTGGGTTCATATTAATAGCTTGGGAAGGGACCAAGGTTATTGCGCCCCCCTTCCCCCCCCGGCTACCAACATTAGCCCTTAGACACCCCAGAAATGGCACATACATAAGATGCACCAAATCTGGTGCCTAGCCTTGCTCTTCCCATTTTCCCTGGTGTGGTGGCAAGTGGGATAATAGGATTGGGGTTGATAACATCCTTGTATTGTCAGCTGACATTACGCCCAGAGGGTAGTATTAGAGAGGTGTCTATAAGACACCACCATTATTAATTCCATAGTAAGTTTTGAAATAAACACACAGTAAGAATAAAATCCTTTACTTGAAATAAATATTCCCTGACCCTCTTTTTCCAATTATTGTAAATTAGAATAATAAAAAAAAATTCCTCACCTGTCCGACGAAAAGATAATCCATCGATGTCCATGTCTCCTGTAAAAGACAAAAAATATTTTAATTTTTACAGTAAAAAATGTGAAAAAGAGGGTCATGAGGTCAGTACCAGCTCAGCTAACTACCAAGGGGTACAGGGAAGGTAAGTACCAGCTCAGCTAACCACCGAGGGGTACAGGGAAGGTTAGAACCAGCTCAGCTAACCACCGAGGGGTACAGGGAAGGTAAGTACCAGCTCAGCTAACCCCGAGGGGTACAGGGAAGGTAAGTACCAGATCAGCTAACCACCAAGGGGTACAGGAACAATAGGAAGTGTGCAATACCCCATTAGAACCACTGCGAAAGAACACGTGGGTTGAACTTGCTCTGTGGTGCAACACCTTGTTAACTCCACAGGGAAGTATAACATCAGGCTTGGACTGGCTCGCAGGGTAACAAGGGAATCCCCCGGTGGGCCTTTGTGCAGATCTGGGTCCCCAACCCCACTATATAGGCAGTACTTGGCAAAATTCACTTGATTCACTCTGTACAGAAAAAAACAGCATCTCATCATTCATTTAACAAAACTACCCAGTTTATTATTATATAGCCATATAGGTAAATTTGTGAACCAGGGTAGTGTAATATTTGTATGCAGGTGAAAAGTGGGCCCCCAAAGTCAGTTACTGGTGAGCCCTTGGCAACCCAGTCCGACACTGTATAGCATACACACAGGATGAAAACAGATAGCAAAAACTCAGTCAGCAAGAACACGCAGCCAACCTCCTCTCCGGAGGAGCAGGAATTCTAATGGCTTGATGCCAGCCCTGAACTCACACAGCCAAACTCCTCTCCAGAGGTGCCGGAATTCTAAAGGCACAGGGCCAGCCCTGAACACTTGCTGACACAGATCACTGATGTCCCACTGGTAGCTAATACGGTGCTAAACACACAAAACGCAGACAGAGTGAATCCACCCACATATACACCAAACACAAGTGACGCTAGCACACCCACGTGCTTCGCTGAAAGCCCTTTATGTGCCAGGCTCCACCCCAAACACTCACACCCAGTCGGACAGCGTGTCGCCCGTGGGCCAATCCAGAGCTTCCACATCACCTGAGCAGAAAGCATCTGAGCACCAATGACAAGGTGCCACATCACGGACATGCTCAGTAAGGTGATTTCTGGACTTAGACTCCAGAGAGTAGGGCTGCCTCTGTAAACCACTGGTTGCCATAAACTTTAGCTGGAGAGCCAGCAGTAACCACATGTATAAAAGGAGCCTGAGCAAGATGCTGTGACCACTGTCTGTGCTAAGCAGCAGACCCAGCAGCTGGACCTGAATGGGAGACCAGAGCAAAAAACAGTGCCTGCATCCCACCTGGCAGGAAGTCCTGGCCTCTAACATATATATTTTTATTTTCTATTGCATATGTATCACCAACATAATACACATCCCTATAAAACAGGCTGTAAATGAATGTATTTAGACAAAAATTTTAAAAATAGATCTATTAACCAATGAAGATGTTAAATTATCATGACTCATGAGATGCATTTATTTCCCATACTCGGCAATGCAGCAGGCTCCGGTGATCCCGATTTCTCCTGTATTTTTTCATCTTCATATTTCCTGATCGTATCTCACTTTATAGGCAAGTAGTACACTTGTTATTATGGCCTAAGTGCATAACCTTACATCTATCCACATTAAGCTTCATTGGGAGTACTAAACGATAGCACATCTTATATACTCCAGAGTCTTGTAGTTATAAATGATGAGTAGTGTTCACCAAGGGAGACATTTACAACCAAGCTACAATGCTAATTTGATTGGTACAAAAGGGCTTTTTTTATAGAAAGTGTGCACCACGACGAAAATATTGATAAGTGCTCATCATGGGATAATAAATGGGAAAAATATTGGCTCAGTGCTAGGATTACACGGGAAATGAGAAAAAAACACGAAAAACTCACATGTACGAAAAAGAAGCCATTTAAAAAAAGCTACAATAAATTTATCATATGAAAAAATGTGTGTAATATTTGCCAATTACGTTTTTTTGTAGTTGTTATCTGGACCGATGAACACAATGCACACATTATATTTGATTAAAAGGACTTGCAGGTGGAGAGATTTCCTCGGCCTTTGTCATCCGCCTTTGTTCCCCTGTGGATGATACTTGATCATAACCCATCATCTATACATCTTATTGTATTATAGGTCAGTGTTAGTTTCAATGGTGAGCTAAAGCACAGGCCCTGAGGGATATTAAAATCCTCGGACTCACATTTATCCCATGCTACTCTGCAGCCTCTGTAATAATGCCCAAGTTATAATCTGTCAACCTGCCACCCAATCCATGTTTTATGTTAATAAGGGGCGTCTTATTGGCTCGAGGTCAGCCTGTGACCAGGTCAGACCTGTCCTGAGGCCACCACGGGGTCAGCAGGTCAGGGGTGAGGAAAAGAGTAGGTCCTCTGTATGGATTTTACAACAAGGACACAATATTGTGGGGATTCACAGTAGCCAAAATTGCAGAAGCTGAAATTGAATCAGATTTGTATGTACTTGTGTTCACATTGGAGACAGTAGTCTGTTCATGGACAAGGCAATCCAGCGTGAACAGAAGGAATCAGCATTGTCCTCACCTCTAGCAAAGCCAGACAAGTTCGAGTGGGGTTAAAGGGGAACAATTAGTAAAAATAACATTGGAGATGTCACTGAATTGCAGGAAATTGTTTCCTTATTTTGTGTAAAATGAGGAAATGAGCTAATACGTTTCACTTTGTCATCAAACTCTATTGAATCTGCCGGCCATTCCTAGGACTGTCTGTGTACAGCATTAGTGCATCCTAAGTACATACCTTAAGCAGGGTCCATCTGTCCAGAAATTCTGTTACAGTCTGTAAAAATAAGTCACTTTTTTGCCTTCTCTGTAAACTTTTTTAAGGCGTCCCTGAATTTTTGAAGCTGTGAAAACTTAGAGAGACTGCTTTGATTGTAATCATTACTGCCCTTAATGCTGTTTGGGCCCAATAAGCAGCGGTACAGAGGGGGTCCCTGTGCCCCCCCCCCCTCTTGTGCTTCTGCTCACCTGGCCCCTTCGTGTGCCAACGTGCTGTGCCCTGCGAGCCTGCGGTGCACACATCAGTGCTGGGGCCTGGGAGCGTTCTTGGAGTTGTGCACGGCAATCTAAGGCTACTTTCACACTAGCGTCGGAATCTCCCCGTCGCAATGCGTCGGGCAGAGATTCCGACGCTAGCGTTTAACGCATTGCACAACGGAGGCAGCGGATGCATTTCTCCGGCGCATCCGCTGCCCCATTGTAAGGTGCGGGGAGGTGGGGGCGGAGTTCCGGCCGCGCATGCGCGGTCGGAAAAAGCGGTCCGTCAGGAGCAAAAAACGTTACATGTAGCGTTTTTTGCTCCCGACGGTCCACAGAAGCACGACGCATCCGTCGCACGAAGGATGCGACGTGTGGCAATCCGTCGCAATGCGTCGTCAATACAAGTCTATGGGGAAAAAACGCATCCTGCAAGCACTTTTGCAGGATGCGTTTTTTCTGCAAAACGACGCATTGTGACGGATTGCAGTTAACGCTAGTGTGAAAGTAGCCTTACCTAGACGGCGGCACAGCTCCCTCTCCCTCTGTCTGCCCTGGACTTCTGGTCAGGTGTCGGCACGTACGTGTTGACATGTACGAGGACACCAGAAGCAGAGCTGCGCCTGCTGGGAATCACCTGTGAGATAAGTAAGAAAACGTTTATTTTTCTTTATGAAACAAATTAAATGGATAAGGGGGCTGCAAATAATGGAGGGGGACTGCAAATGATGAAGTGGGGAGGGGAGCTGCAAATGATGAAATGAGGGAGGGTACAAGGGACTGCACATGATGAACGAAGGGGGACTGCACATGATGGAGGGGGGCTGCAAATGATGAAGTAAGGGGAGAACAGGGGACTGCAAATGATGAAGTGAGGGGCGGATGGGGGACTGCAAATGATGAAGTGGGGGAAGGGTACTGCAAATTATGAAGTGGAGGAGGGGCACTGCAAATGATGAATTGAGGTGTGCTTTTTTAAAATTATTTAAATAATTTAAAAAACAACGTGGGCTTTCCACCCCCCATTTTGGATAACCAGCCAAGCTAAAGCATACAGCTGGGTGCTGGTATTCTCAGGTTAAGAAGGGCAATGGATATTTGGGCCTCCCCAGTGTAAAAATATCAACCCTTTGCCCGGCGCTTCCTGCCTCTCCATTACTAATACCTGGGCTTGATATCAGCTGACATTACAAAACATCCAAATATTACCCCACTTGACAACGCACCAGGTCAAGTGGGAAGAGCCAAGGCTAAGCACCAGAATTGGTGCATCTAATGGATGTGCCATTTCTGGGGTGGCTGAGGGCTGACGTTATTAGTTTGGGAGGGGGCCAATATCTATGGCCCCTTCTCAGCCTATTATTTTAAGCCTGCAGCTGTCTGTTTAAATAAATATTTAAAAAAAGGCATCTGGTCCCCCTCCATTTTTTAGAACAAGCCAAGCTAAAACAGACAGTAGGGGGCTGGTATTCTCAGGCTGGTAAGGCCCATGGATATTTGGCCCTCCCCAACCTTAAAATAGTAGTCCGCAGCCACCCCAGGAAATTTGCATTCATTAGATGCTACAATTCTGTCACCTTGGCCTGCTCTTCCCGCTTGCCCTGTGAGCTGATGTTAATAGACTGGGAAGGAGCCAGGGAAATTGTCTCCATCCCATACTAATAACATCAGCCCTCAGTAGACACAGAAATGGCGCATCCACTAGATGCACCAATTCTGGTGCTTACCCTCACTCTTCCCACTTGCCGGGTGCATTGGCAAGCAGGGAAATATTTTGGGGTTGATGTCATCTTTGTAATGTCATTTAACATAAAGCCCAGCAATCAGATCATACTGAGTACGCAGCTACATGTGACTGGCGGTAACCTTAATTAAGTGCCCGCCAGTCACACACAGCTACGTTCTCACGCTCAGGTCAGTGTGATCTGGCTGCCAGGCTAAGCAGTAACGTTACTGATGTCACTGCTCAGCTTTGCAGCCAGTGTTGGAGCTCATTGTGGGACATGAGCATTATGGATTATCAGCAGACAGGTGAGGATTACTTTGAATTTTTTTATTTTTATGTTAATAAATGGGAAAAGGGGGATCTGTCGACGAGTGATTTGTTCACTTAAAGGACTTTTTTCTTTGTGTGTTTTTCTTACTTTTGAATACCGGGTTAGTAATAAGGGTGTCTGATAGACGCCTCTCCATTACTAACCCCTGGGCTTGATGTCAGCTGACACTAAACGACCGACAAGTACAAGTGCTTGTGGCCAGGGATGCTACATTTCCTTGGCGGCACACTGGGTGAACATTATGGAGGCTCGAACCGAGTCACACCCTGGCATGGCACATGTGCTCCTGAAGCTGAGGATTGCTGGACCTATTTCGATCAGGGTTTCCTCCACATATCACAGCAGTTCCTTCACCCTCTCCTGCTCCTCCTCCTTCATCTCTGATGTGCTACCTCAGAGCACGTCATTCCCATCAGCTGGAAGCTCTGCAGCACTGCCTCAGCGAAGCAGCAACATGCTCTCCTGAAGCTAATTTGTCTAGTAGACAAACCACACACCATGGCAGAGTCATTTAAAGGAATAATAGACCAGACAGATCTGTGTTTTTTGCTGCTGATCCTCCAAACCGGCATGGTCGTGTGTGATAATGGGCATAACCTGGCGGCGGCTGGAAAGCTTGGCAAGCTCACACACATACCATGCTTGGCACATTTGCTCAACTTTTTTAGTTCAGCAGTTTTTGAAAACCTATTCATATTTGCCACAGCTTCTGGTCAATGTGCACACCCATTTCCGCAAATTGACTATAGCTGAGGCCGCTCTGGCAGTGCTGCAGTAGCCCATGTAAGCCACCTTGACGTAAGCACGCACTGGAACTCCACACTGCACATGCTAGCAAGGCTTTGTGAGCCGCAGAAGCGAGTGGTTGAGTACAAGCTCCAACACGCCCGTTGGTATTCTGGTCAGCCTCCGCACATAACAAATAAAGAGTGGGCATGGATCACTGACATTTGTGTTGTTCCCCAAGATTTTGAGGACTCAACATAGATGGGGAGCAGCAATAATGCCATAGCGCAATGATCCAGCTTCTGTGCCTACAAAAATAGTCGCTGCTCACAATTAAACATGAAGTTTTGCATGCGGACCAGGTGGGGATGGAGGAAGACAAAACACAGAGAGATTCTAGCCAGCCTAGCCTCATCTCATATGCCCAGTGTGGATTAGGTAGGTAACAATGAGGAGGTGGACACTGAGGAAGGGGAACAGGAGCAAAAGGAGCTGGTGGCTAGCGCAACAGAGTCTAGTAGCCATACAACCTCTGTCCCGTCTCTCCTATGTGGATGGGCTAAGAATAGGAATGAGGAGGAAGGAAGGGAGGAGGAGGAGGAGATGGAGAGTGGTCATCATGGAAGAGACTGGGTTGGTTGTATGGAGTTTAGTACATATGGTCGACTTTATATATCACTGCCTTTCCCGTGATCCTTGCGTTACATTCATCTTGGATATAAAAAAAAAAGAAAGAGTATTGGTTGTTCACCCTGCTAGACCCACACTACAAGGAGAACTTTGCATCTCTTCTCCTGAGGTGGAGAGGTCTTTTAAAATGGTACTATACCAGAAGGCCATTGTGGAAAATATGTTGAAAAAAATCACATCAGACAAAGCTAGCAGCAGGAGGCAAGCTTCCTTGCCCAGCCAAGGAGGAGAGTCCTTGGAGAGACACAGTAGAGGCAGGGGTTTCGAAGCTGGATACCTGGCATGAGCTGTCTCTCTGTGCCTTGGAGGTGTTGTGCTGCTGCCCTGCTGCTAGCATTTTATCTGAGTGGGCTTTCAGTGCTGCAGGGGGGGAGCTTTCCCTGTCAACTGAGATTGCTGAGAGGCTTACTCTCATTAAAATGAACAAAGCCTGGAATAACCCTCACTTTTCCACACTACCAGATGACAGCAGCACAAAGTGTTTTTAATATTCAATATTTTAATGAGGCCCTCCAGTTGTTGCGCTTCTGTGGTCTATAGATGACCCTCCTTATAATTTTTGCCTAGCTTTGCACTTTCTGCAAAGCCTTTAGGACTGTATAAGTACATCAACTACACTTTCAAAATATTTACATTCTAAATTTTCTATGGATTCACTGAGTCATCCATACAGTTTAACACGGTTATTACAGTGGTATTTCTGGATTAGAATACTCATCCATAGATTATCATATGCTTTCTGACACACATATGACCCCCTCTTTCCTTTTGATATACATTTCTTTTTTCCTTTTTAGTAACTGTTTAAGTTCTTTGTTCATCCATTCTAGTCTCTTTAAATGCTTCCGATTCTTCCTTCTTTTCAGGATTGTTACCAATTGTGCAGTGTGAATTTCATTTAGCAAAATCTCCCATCCTTCTTGGACATTTGGGTACTTTAGAACATCCCGCCATTGGACCTTTCCTACCCTCTTCCTGAGTCCATTAAAATCTGCCTTTCTGAAGTCCAACCTTAAAGTCTGAGTCTTTGCAGGTCTTCCTCCTCTTGTAACCCAAAATTTTAGGATAGCATGATCGATGCCTCATAAACTCCCAGCCACCTTTGTTTCCTCAACTATTTCCTCCCTGTTGGTAAAAATTAGGGAGTCTCCTTGATGGGACCCACATCTTCTATATGGTTATATATATATATATATATATATATATATATATATATATATATATATATATATATATATATATAATACCCCTTTGAATGGGTGCAGAGGTTAACTGAATTGAATAATTCTTTCATAGACAAGCAAGGTTTTTATAGTGCTTTTATTAACTGCAGTTTATTAAGGTAATTATCACATCTATTCTTCTTTAAATAAATGATTCCATAAAATTTGGGTCATGCCGGAAAAACATTCATTCAGGAGTTCATGCCGCTAGGTGTTGTCTCCTTTATGCAGTATCTTGCCAAATACACAGGAAGCAGGAAATGACGTCTGATGCCAGGTTCCTTTACTGGTCAGCACTTAACCCTGCTCTCTCGAGGAAGAGATTGAACTTCTGAGCCCTGGTCAACGTCTCCCATCTGGATTACTTATTTGAGGCACAGTTCTCATTGTTTCCATATTCCTGTCCCTAGACACAGCAATGGCTGCAGCAGCAAAGTCCATGACTCTCAGTAAGCTCTCCGGAACTAAAAGTCTCTGGTTAGGCACACATTCAGTCCTGGTGCCTGACAGTCCTGGCAGCCAGTATACCCACCAGCCGGGGGTCCCTTCTGTCCCGGATGGGGATCCACTTTTCCCCAGACAAGGGCTCCTTCTGTCCCAGATGGGGAACCACTTATGCTACAGATGGGGGCTCCATCTGTCCCAATCGGGGACATACCTATGCCCCAGACGGGGACATACACCATGCCTTAGGCTGTCCTGCCTGGGTTTTCACTGCTCTTCCTGCTCCCTTGAGGCTGCAAGTCCAGCCCACTAAATTAACCCCTTCTTTCCCTACCTCTAGCATGTGCATAACAAACACAGCACATCAATCATACATGGCAGACACAGCAAATTTAACAGTGTATAACATTAAGGCATAAGTAGTACATAGTATTACACATTATTGAACAACAGCGAAACATTAACATGTTAACATCCAGGTACACCATCCGGATACCGCATAAAGTACACGGGACCAGCAAAAAGGAGAGAGGGAGCACTGAGGGTCTCCGTCATCTCCTTACAACTGTACAAGGTGTGATAATCCACTAGACGCCATAGCTGCAGGCCATTTTATGGGGTAGCCCACGGAGTAATGCTAAATAGCTCTAGCCCCCTCTCTGATGCTTCAGCAGTGTGCAAAATGGTTCTGTGCAAGTTTTGGTGTCTGTGTGTGTGAATATCACAGTGTTTCAATTTACATGAAACCAGGAATTTCAGGAAATTTGACTCAAACATGATCCTCTGGAGATCAATCCGCTCATCTCTAATAGTGATACATCGAAATATAGTAAAACTGTTGATATTTTCAGTCTATGTGAATCCTAACTTACTGACGCCGTCCGACCGCCGGTTACTTTTAGCCCTTCTCTTTGATGTTCCACTTCATTGCTAGAAAGATAGAAAACAGTTTCTGCAAACTTTCTGGCAGCTGAAAAATAATTGTGACCTTTGGTACTGCAGCTTTGTAGTTTCTAGTATTGACAGTAAGCACAAAGTAAACTGATGTACACTGACATCTTTCTCACACATAATTAATGATAATTATTTTTACATTTTGCTTTGATAGGGTTTATAATGAATTCTCACTGTGGCAGGTTTATTTGCCATAAGGAGAACGTATCACCCTGAATTAATATATATTCTACTTAGGAAATCAGAACTGACCGATCTTACTAGTTTACACTAGATTGTGTTTCTTTATTAGAATTCCTTTTAGAATTCCTTAATATCGTTATTTTGTTATTATTTTATGTATTATGTAATAGATGTTTTTTTTTTCATTTGAAAACTTCAATTTTCGATGCTAATTGAATGTTCCATATTATACATTGGGGTCTCTCCAGACCCCATAACATAAAGAGTGTAGAAAAAAAAAAGAATACTCATCTCACCACTCACCTGTCCCACAACTCCTGCAGCCCGCCATCCAGTCTTCTGTCCCTCTTCTCTCCTTATCCCATTTGGTGAGAAGTGTTATATCAGTGATGTCACGTTTTGCACCGCAAAATAGCATGGCGTGGAGTGACTACAAGAGGCCTAATAGTTGCCTCTCCATAGCGTCCCAGGAGCAGGTTTTCAACATGACAATGCCAGGCTGTATATTGCTTGTGCTACTGTGCGCAGCCTGCATGGCCTAAATATGCCATCATGGGCTGAAGCATCTCCAGACTTGTCTCCCATCGCCCACATTTGGGAAGTCATTGGTAGGTAATTTCAAAGTTAGCTGCCAGCAGCGGATCTTGATGATATTCATGCCCAAATCCATTCAGTGTTGCAGAACATTTCTCAGACAATCATTAATAGCCTCATTTATAGCAGATATGTCATGTAAGTGCGAGGATTTCTGCATGTGGCACTCATATTCTATACTACATAAATTAAGATGTTTTGAAAATGTTGTTTCTAATTTTTCATAATTTGCACGTCATTAACATGTCCATTCATCCTGTGATTTCTATAATTACATGGGTTTTCCGTCTTGATTTTGCATATTCAATGTTGAGGAGTGTAGATCTCTTAGGCTACTTTCACACTAGCGTCGGAATCTCCCCGTCGCAATGCGTCGGGCAGAGATTCCGACGCTAGCGTTTAACGCACTGTACAACGGAGGCAGCGGATGCATTTCTCCGGCGCATCCGCTGCCCCATTGTGAGGTGCGGGGAGGTGGGGGCGGAGTTCTGGCCGCGCATGCACGGTCGGAAAAAGCGGTCCGTCAGGAGCAAAAAACGTTACATGTAGCGTTTTTTGCTCCCGACGGTCCGCCAAAGCACGACGCATCCGTCGCACGACGGATGCGACGTGTGGCAATCCGTCGCAATGCGTCGTCAATACAAGTCTATGGGGAAAAAACGCATCCTGCAAGCACTTTTGCAGGATGCGTTTTTTCTGCACAACGATGCATTGTGACGGATTGCAGTTAACGCTAGTGTGAAAGTTAGACCTGTACTTACCTTAAAAATCCTAGTTAGAATGCCTGTATAATGCTCACATTACAAAATGAGAATTGTAGGAGTTCAGCTAGAGCCCTAATTAAACTGATAAAATGTTCATCTTAATATTAGGCAACAAAGCTTTCAAAAAGAATTATATCACCATCCTGATCTAAAACTTAAAAGTAAGTACACCAGCCTAATCAGGTCCAAGAAATATTTGTAATAATGTGTGCAGTTTGTATTGTTATTTGCTGGAGATCGAAGTGATATGACCACAATAACGTCACTGGACTGCGGTCACACTCCATCCTTAATTATTTTTTGTGATCTTATAGCAGATCAAAGGCACAAAACAAAAATTCAACCGTATCTGAATGATGAAAGAAAAAGGATTAAAGCTTTGTAATGCAGTGAAATTTGCCTCAGACGGTTAATGCACTGGAAAGTGTGAGTAAGCAGAAGGTGATTATGGATTGTTGTGCGGAGAAGTAGAAGGGTGTCCGGTGAAAGTGGAAGTCAATTGATTGTTCATCAGTCTTGGGATATAGAAATGCTACAGTACCTTGTGCAGTGTTTTTGGCTTTCAATAAACTACGGGTTGATACTTGGAGAGAGACTGAAAAGTAGCAATATTCAGATGATACTGATTTCAGAAGGCCAGTGGTGAACTGTAAGGAACCTAACGGCCCAAGGTAATTCCTCAGTGCAGTGTATAAGGGTATGGGCGCATCATTTATTTTTCAGATGTATTCTGCATGGAACATGCCTGAAAAAGCCTGAAAGATGGGCCTAAAAGAATAAACAAATCCACTTCAATGTAAAAACTACTTCATTTAACTGCTTCAGGCATCCAAAGTGGTTAAAAGAAGTGTGGTCTATTCTTCAGGAGGCCTCTACTTGGAAACCGCTCATTATTAATACAAACAATATAAAAGACAGTCACCATCGGCAAAGTTGCCAAAAGAAACATCAGGATAGAAGTCAGTCACTAATAAAGGCTATCTTTAGAATAACCATTTAAAGCACCACTCCAGCGTTTTTTTATTGCAGCGCTGGAGTGGTGCTTCTAATGTTAGGTTCGGCATCTAGTCTTATACTTACCTGCTGCCATCTTCCCCCTCTATCTCCACCGCTCCTGTCGGTCTCCGGCAGTCTGTGACCTGCCGGCTGCTCCAGTGTTTGCTGAGCGCGCCGGAGGTCACAATTCAGTACAAGTCTATGAGAGGCTTGTTCCGTCTCTCGTTGACTCGCATTGAGAGATTGTGATATAGCTTCTGACTGCCAGTCAGTCAGAAGCTGTGATCACAAGATTGCACCACCAAACCGGAATGGCGTCGAAAAAAGTTGAAGACGTTAGAGGGTGAGTATAAGACCAGGAGGCAGGGACTTTAGTTTAGTAGCACCACTCCAGTGCTGGCTGAAAAAAAAATGCTGGAGTGGTGCTTTAACCCATCATTGTTTCTCAGAAGATAGAACGAACAGCAATATGGATGGCAAATTGCTTGACATGGAGGCAGGCAAAGCAACCAACAAACCTTGGCTACAATATAGAATTAAAGAATGCTTTATCTGCGCTACAGCTTCATGAGGTGCTAATGAGAGTAGGGTTGTCTTCTGAATGGACCCAGTGGTTTACTCATGATAATAAGGCCTCTTTCACATGTCAGTGTCTCCGGTACGTGTACTGACAGTTTTCTCATGTACCGGAGACACTAACACACGTAGACCCATTCAAATGAATGGGTCTATGCACATGTCTCCGTGTTTTCACGGACCGTGTGTTCGTGTTGAAAACACGGAGACATGTCTGTTTTTCGCCGGCAGCACGGTCCGCAAAGCGTCCCGCACATGTGCACACGGAGAACAGTGTGCACTCTCCTCCGTGTGCACGTACCGCCCACAGGAGAGACAGCGCTACAGTAAGCTCTGTCCCCCCGCGTGTGGTGCTGAAGCCGGTATTCATCCCTTCTTCCCAGCAGCGTTCGCTGGAGAGAAGGAATGAAAAATCTTCTTTTTTTTTCCCTTAAAAATAAAGTTTGTGCGTCCCCTCCCGCCTCCCATCCCCTGTGTTTAGCGCTGTCCCCTGCATCGTGCTGAAGCCGCGATTCATATCTTCTGTGCAGCAGCGTTTGCTGTAAAGAAGATATGAATAATCCATTTTTTTTGGGGGGGGGGTTTCGTGTTTAAAATAAAGCTCCATGTCCCCACCCCCTGTGCGCCCCCCCGCTGTTCTGAAAATACTCACCCGGCTCCCGGCTCCCTCGCAGCGTCCTATCCTGGCCGCACCTTCTACTGTATGAGCGGTCACGTGGGGCTGCTCATTTACAGTAATGAATATTTGGCTCCACCCCTATGGGAGATGGAGCCGCATATTCATGACTGTAATCGGCGGCCCCACGTGACCGCATACAGAAGAAGGTGCGGCCAGGATAGGAAGCAGCGACAGCCAACGAGGGAGCCGGGTGAGTATTTTCAGAACAGCAGGATTCATATCTTCTTTACAGCAAACGCTGCTGCACAGAAGATATGAATTGCGGCTTCAGCACCATGTGGGGGGGACAGCGCTTACTGGAGCGCTGTCTCCTGCATGGCACACAGACTGCACACGGACAACGTCCGTGTGCGGTACGTGTTTTACACGGACCCATTGACTTTAATGGGTCCGTGTAATACGTGCGCTCCCACGAACGTTTGGCACACGGAGACACGGTCCGCAAAAAATCAATGACATCTGCACAGATGCATTGATTTTAATGTGTCTACGTGTGTCAGTGGTTCTAGTACGTGAGGAAACTGTCACCTCACGTACCGGAGCCACTGACGTGTGAAAACGGCCTAATGCTTAGTAAATAATGTAGTTCATCAGCTGCAGAAGAGGATACACAATGCCATATTACAAGAATTGAGGTCAGATTCACATATCAGGTTTTTATAATACATGTCTTATCTGTTATTTTTCCAGACCACAGACCCATTGCAAGCAATGCGCTTTTTTGCATTTTTTTTTATTTTGCAGATAAACTGTTCGCACAAAAAGAAAAATGGAGACATGTCGTACTATGGTCCATGTTCAAAATCACCAATGCAAGTTATTGCCATACAAGGAAATCGGATGTCATCCATTTACTGCCCATATTATACTGTTTAATGAACGGCGATTTTCCTTCTTTTTGCACTTTAGTTTTTTCCTTCCCTTCTTCCAAGAGCTATAACTTTTTTATTTTTCTGCCGATATAGCCGCAAGATGGCTTTTTTTTTTGAGGGATGAGTTGTACTTTTGAATGATACAATCCATTTTATCATGTGATGCACTGAAAAATGAAAAACAAAATTCCAAGGTAGGCGAATTCATGAAAATTGTTTTGTGCCTTTTGCTTTTTCAGTGTTCATTATATGGTAAAAATTATCTGATAATATGATTCTACAGGTCAGTGCAATTATGGTAATATCAGACATGCATAATTTTTTTTATTTAAGCGGTAAATAAAAAATCAGAAATTTGTAAAAAAAAAAATGTTTGCTTTTTTCGGGACCTGTAATATTTTTAATTTTTGGTCAATGGGGTTGTATGATGGCTTTTTTTTTTTGCGCCCTGAGCTGACATTTTTATTGATAAGATTTTGAAGTAGATACAATGTTTTGATCGCCTCTTATTGTATTTTTTTTACTAGAGTGGAGATACCACATATGTGTACTTTTACAAATATATATACTTCTCTATTTTTAATGGAGTAAAGGGGGGGGGATTTGGACCTTTATATTTGTATTTTTTCCATATTTTTTAAAACATTGTTTTTTTTTTATTTTTGATGTTTTTTGTAATCCCTTAAAGGGACTTGAACCTGTGATAATCTGATTGTTTGTGCCATATACTGCAATAACATACTTTGCCCCCAGAAGAAGCCAGTGGCGAAACGCGCATTGGGGTGAGGAGATGCTACTCCAGACTCTTCAAGGTGAATCCGTTTCCCTATTTACTTTGCGGGCATTGGTTTTAGGCCACTTGTTTCCCACCTCACTGTTAGGTATTCGCTCATACGTTATAGGGTTACTTAGACAGCTACCTTCATCTACTGTATTTACATGCATTGTGAGTTTCGGATTTACTAGGAACTTATACTTCCTGTTTCAAGCGGAAAGCCTTAAAGTATGATAGGAATACATTGATTCAGGGCATTTAAACTAGATAAGCACTAGGCACTTTCCTTAGTTATAGATTGTTATCTCTTGGAGGTTTGGGCCGTCTCCTTGCTGAGGCACTCTGATCTTTTATTATTTTGCATCTTGTCTTTTTAATTTATTAATAAAAGTTAATTTTTATTCTAATTGATCTCCTCTTTCCCCCATGTTTATCTATACTGGGGTTCTGGAATTCCATATTGATGCGAGGTGCCATCGCATTATTGTATTTGGACACCTTTTGGGTAAAATAACATACTACAGCAACGTATAGCAAAAATCACGGACGACTCCTACAAATGCCAGCCACGCGACTGGCTGTCATAGGGGTACTGTCATGTCATGCAGGGGTGTCTTCCGCAGACCCCTGGTTGTCATGGCAACCTATCAGCACCCCGCAATTGAGTAGGGGACCACATTGGTGATTAGAAGAACATGCTCCCCAGACCGCGTACTGTAAATGTCGCTTTCACAGACTGCCAGTGGCATTAAACCCCTTCACGATCTTGCAAATTTCTGTTTTTGCTCTTTTGTTTTTTCTTCCCAGAGACATAACTTTTTTATTCTTCCATCAATATAGATGTATGAGGGTTAAAAGCGGCCTAAAGCCTCAGGAATTTGGAGCTTTCATTGCACAGCGGCAACAGGTGCGGATAAATGGCTATTTTGTGGGGAAACAATAGAAGTAGATGTTGCCAATGTAACAGGCAGCCTCAGTGACCGCCAGCCATTCTAGGAGTCGCAGCCTCCAGCTTCTTCACCAGCAGTTATTTCCCTGTCCACTAGATGTCAGCAGAACATCTTAGGCTTTGGCTGCATGTAATCTGTGTTAACCAATGAGTGTCCAAAATGGGTCATGTCGAGGAATCAAAACAGCAGAACTGGACGCTTAATCAGTACCGGGCCCATGGATCACCTCAGATTTGTGGTCCCACAGAAGGGGCTGAGGGGTTCCCTACTCTCCTGGCACAGGAGAATGGAGACAGGAGCAGTCTATGATGGGGGAGGGGAGAGACGATAAATGAGAACAGTGAGCTGGAAAAGCAGATAGAGGGCAGATGCAAACAGCAGAGGATAATGTAACAATGGAACCACTGCCTGGTGACTGGATCTATTAACCTTTCACGTGCCAGTTACACCTGCAGCGCACAGTACCTATAAAGGCATATAACAAACCTGCTGTATATTATACTGGTAACCATTGATTTCCGCCTGCAGAGCGGGTGTAAGGTTCATCTCAAGAAATTGCAACTGGAAACATATTTTATCGGATGCAATATATAGCAATGTGGCCGATTTGCAGCAATACTTTCACAAAATATCACATATTTCTTCACCTGAAGGTCAAGAAAAGGGTAAAAGTTTTGTTTTTGTTTTTTCATTATTATTTTCATCAGTTTTCATTAATCTCACAAGAGCTGATTTGTGGAACAGGAGCAGTGATGAATATGTCTTCATAAATTGCGGGTTTTTTGCATTGCAAGTTAATATAATTAATAATAACATCATGGTGGTTGCTTTTTATAGCAATGTGTCCAGTCAGGATGAGGTTAGTTATAGTTCAAGCATTAGGGTAAATCCATACAAGTAATTTCTGAATATTTTAGGAGTCGGACTATAATCAGTACTTACTAGCAGGGCCGGCTCCAGGTTTTCATGGGCCCTAGGCGAAAGAGTCTCAGTGGGCCCCTTTAACACATCCCACAATTCATAATGTACGGATACGGCAGAGAAATAAAGGTATAGTACAGTGCCAAATATTTCACTTCTTACATTACATGAGTGATATCTATTGTACATTCTACATTAGCTCAGAAACCAGACAGTACAGTCCTCTATACAGAATAATGAGCCCCATATATTGCTCCAAACAGAATAATGAGCCCCATATATTGCCCCATACAGTATAATGGGCACCACAGAGTGCTCCATACAGAATGAGCGGCATATATTGCTCCATACGGAATTGACCCCAAATAATGATCCATACAGTATAGTGAGCCACATATAATTCTCCATACAGTATATGATGGGCCCCATCTATTGCTGCATATATAATGGGCCTCATAGAATGCTCCATACAGTATATGATCAGCCCCATACAGTATACTGAGTCCCATATATTGCTCCATACAGAATGGGCCCTATATGATGCTCCATACATGCTCCATACAGAATGGGCCCATATAATACTCCTTACAGAATGGGTCCCATATAATGCTCCAAAAATAACTGGCCCCATAAGATGCTCCATGTATAATGGGCCCCATATAATGCTCCATATATAATTGGCCATATAAAATGCTCCATATTTAATTAGTCCCATAAGATGCTTCATATATTATTGGCCCCATATACTGCTCCATATGTAATTGGCTCCATATACTGCTCCATATTGAATTGGCCACATAAGATGCTCCATATTAAATTGGCCCCATATAATGCTCGCTATAGAATTGGCTTCATAAGATGCTCCCTATATTATTGGCCCCATAAGATACTCCATATAGAATTAGCCCCATATAATGCTCCATATATGGGCCCCTTCTGATGGTCCCAATATATTGCTCCAAATATTAAACAAAATGAAATACTAACCTCTCGTTGCTTGACGCTGCTCTGCTCTGGACTCCTCACCGTCGGCGTCTTCCTGCTCTCTGTGCTGCGACTGCTCAGGCAGAGGGCGTGCACTGGTGACGTCATCGCGCCCTCTGACCTGAACGTCACAGTCAGAGGATGGAAGACGCTGCAGCGTTGGAACTGGGAGAGGTAAGTATCGCAAGTGTCGGGGCCTGGAGCAGGTGGGGGGTCCACTCGTGGGGGCCGGCACTACAGCGCACCAGTGTCCCCGACGGCGAATGGGCCCCCTGCCTGCTCAGGGCCCCGGCATTTGCCCGGGTATGCCGGGTGCTGACGCTGGCCCTGCTTACTAGGACAACCCCTTCTCGATCTGAATGTTTGCCCCATAAAAACACTTAGGCTATATTCACACATTGCGTTTTTTATGCAAATTAAGCTGCTTTTTTTTATAGTACCAGCGAAAGCTCTCATACACACACATTGGGTTTTCCTTTTCCTGACTGAATTGGAAGACTGCTGCTTCTTTTTACAACTGCTAGCAGTGTTTTTTCACCCATAAAAAGCAATGAGTAAGCGCAATAAAAACAGCCAAAAAAGTGCCATCAGTTTTTGCTGTGGTTTTAGTGAAAAAAGCATGTACAGCAGGATGTTAAACCCATTTATTTGTGTGATTTTCCTGAGCATGGCAGTTAGGATTAATGCAGACCTAGATCTTGGAATAATAATCATTTCCACAATTGGATGTCTTAAAAAAATGCTCCTGTGCTGAGATAATCTTATAAATGTGCCCCTGCTGTGTACTGTGTAATGGCCGTGTCTGATCATACCACAACTCCTGGGCAGTGGAGGAAGCAAAAGATTATATACAGAAGGACAGCAGGGGATCACAAATAATTATTTCTTTGAGGTAAAATATTTTTTTTAAACAGGCAGGGAAATGTTTTACCTCACAAAAAGAATCAGCTGTGATCCCATGCTGTAATGTCTGTATACTCTTTTGCTTCCCCTCTGCCCAGGAGTTGTGGTATGATCAGACACAGCATTACACAGTACACAGCAAGGGCACATTTATAAGATTATCTCAGGAACATTTCTTTAAACACATCCAATTGTGAAAATTATTATTATTCCAAGATCTATTAATTAAAATCAACTTTAAAATTAACTTTGTTCCTGGAAAATCCTTTTAATTAAATTAGTCATATATGTTAATATAAGCAATTGTATGAGCAATTCACTGGCTGACCAATGCGTAAAACTAAACATGTAATGTGTGAAATTGAACAATACCTGACCAACTCAATGGCTCAGACCAATGTGTGAAAGTAAACAATGCCCCCCTACAAAATGCACTGCCAATGTCTAAAGGTACCTTCACACATAACGATTTCGTTAACAATATCGTTGCTTTTTGTGACGCAGCAACGGTATCGTTAACAAAATCGTTATGCGTGACAGCGACCAACGATCAGGCCCCTGCTGGGAGATCGTTGGTCGTGGGGAATGATCAGGACCTTTTTTGGTCACTGATCACCCGCTGTCATAGCTGAATCGGCGTGTGTGACGCCGATCCAGCGATGTGTTCACTGGTAACCAGGGTAAATATTGGGTTACTAAGCGCAGGGCCGCGCTTAGTAACCTGATATTTACCATGGTTACCATTGTAAAAGTTAAAAAAAAAAAACAGTACATACTCACATTCCGATGTCACGTCCCCCGGCGTCAGCTTCCCACACTGACTGTGTTAGCGCCAGCCGGCCGTAAAGCAGAGCACAGCGGTGACGTCACCGCTGTGCTCTGCTTTACGGCCGGCGCTGACACAGTCAGTGCGGGAAGCTGACGCCGGGGGACGTGACATCGGAATGTGAGTATGTACTGTTTTTTTTTTTTTTTTAACTTTTACAATGGTAACCAGGGTAAATATCGGGTTACTAAGCGCGGCCCTGCACTTAGTAACCCGATATTTACCCTGGTTACCCGGGGACTTCGGCATTGTTGAAGAAAGTTTCAACGATGCCGAAGTTGTTCCCCTGATCGTTGGTCGCTGGAGAGAGCTGTCTGTGTAACAGCTCCCCAGCGACCACACAACGACTTACCAACGATCACGGCCAGGTCGTATCGCTGGTCGTGATCGTTGGTAAGTTGTTTAGTGTAACGGTACCTTTAAGTAAACTATTCCTGACCAATTCACCTCCTCCCGCTGTTACATTTGTAATTACCTATTTTTTTTAATTAACTTTTGTGTACAGAATAGTCACTATTTTTTCAGACATAGAAATATTCTTTCACTAAATAATTTGATCAATTTGCCCTTTTTTTTTTTTCCAAAAATGTGTTATGATTTCACATACACCTATGTTTATATCATATATCTATACTTATATATGTTTTTTGTTTCCTGAAGAAGTGGGCTGCATGTCAAAACATGTAGAAAAATAAAAACACTTTTTTTACATTATCTCCGGCATTTGATGTTTCTTCAGCGCGGATACAGTCCACGAACTGTCCATTTGTTACATGCAATTTTTTATCTCACACACCCATCAGATTCCGGAGTAAAATCTCAGCATGCCAAATACAGCTGAGAAAATACACAGATCTGCCTCATTAAATAACATTGGTCCAACTGCAATCCGATTTTTTATTGGATTGCACTTGTCCGCTTTATACTCTAGTGTGAGCGAGCCCTTATACGCGCCTCCTGTGCTGGCATTGTTCCAGCGGTGTTAGCATTCGCGTTCCTAGGGCTCACATGAAGTTGTGATGACACCTGAGCCCAGCGTTCAAATCAGCGCTGGTGTCACTGACCTCACCTTCAGTCCTATATGGCTACTTTCACACTAGCGTCGTTTGACGGATGTCACAATGCGTCGTTTTGGAGAAAAAACGCATCCTGCAAAGTTGCCCGCACAATGCATTTTTTCTCCATAGACTTGCATTAGCGACGCATTGCGACGTATTGCCACATTTTGCATTAATTGTGCGACGGATGCATCGTGATTTTGGCTGCCGCGACACCCAAAAAACGTTCCATGTAACTTTTTTTGTGCGTCGGGTCCGCCATTTTTGACCGGGCATGCGCGGCCGAAACTCCGCCCCCTCCTCCCAGGAACTCACAATGGACAGCGGATGCGTTGTAAAACTGCATCTGCTGCCCACGTTGTGCTAATCAATCACACTGTTCGTCGGTACGTCGGGCCGACGGTTTGCGACGGCCCGTACAGATGGACTAGTGTGAAAGTAGCCTTAGTAATCAAGAGGGCGGACAACTTCAGCTCTCACTTATTGATGATGTATACGCCCAAAGGCCACCACTGATTTGCTGAAGGAATGCGAGTGCCGACAACACTGGAACGGGAGGTGAGAACGGGTGTTTTCTTCTCACAGGAGCAAACATTCAGATTAAGAAGAGGTTGTCCTAGTAGTTCTCAACCCTTTTATGCCTAGGATCCATCTATGAGAGACAGGTTAAAAACATATGAAAAATTGCCCGATTGACATGCTTTGCTGGAATATGCAGTATGTGTGTAGTGCTGCCTGTATTGAAAGTGTAGGCGACTGTAATTTACAATACAACTGCACAAAAAGAATTTATACCTTGCAGTAAGTGATAAAAACACAAATGTGGCCTCATTCGCATTTCTTTCAGCTTATGATAAAAAAGATTAGTTTTTTTTCTGATTTTCATCTGTTTTTATCCATAAAGAACTGCATGGAGAATTATATGGGGCATCTATGGGGCCAAAATGAACTGCATGGAGCATTATATGGAGCATCTATGGGGCCATAATGAACTGCATGGAGCATTATATGGAGCATCTATGGGGCCATAAAGAACTGCATGGAGCATTATATTGGGCATCTATATGGCCATAATGAACTGCATGGAGCATTATATGAGGCATCTATGGGGCCATAAAGAACTGCATGGAGCATTATATGAGGCATCTATGGGGCCATAAAGAACTGCATGGAGCATTATATGGGGCATCTATGGGGCCATAAAGAACTGTATGGAGCATTATATGGGGCATATTTTAATATGGAGCATCTTATGGGGCCATAATGAACTGTATGGAGCATTATATGGGGCTCCTCATTCAATATGGATATTCAAAAACACTTAACCTACTGATGTCTCAATTAATTTTACTCTTATTGGTATCTATTTTTATTTTTGGCATGCTGCATTTTCCACCCTAGGCTTATACTCGAGTCAATAAGTTTTCCAAGTTTTTTGTTGCAAAATTAAGGGGGTCGGCTTATTCTCGGGTCGGCTTATACTCGAGTATATACGGTACTTGGAATTTTTTTCCTGCTTTCCAGTGCATCACGTGATAAAATTAAATTTATCCTGGAAAAAACAAGCCCTCATATGGCTATGGGGGCTGAAAAGCAAAAACGTATCCCTCTTGGAAAAAGAAGAGGAAAAAACAGAAAACCGGAAACTAGCTGCGGCGTGTAGGTGTTAACTCAAGTAATGTAAAAATAAAGGCAAATTATAAAAAAATAAAGCCAATACATATTAGGTATCGTCTTAATCCTTTAAAAAAAGAGTGATGGCAAAATACAAGATCTTACATAACAAAACATCAGCAATAAAGTAAAATATTAGAACTCTTGCAATGTGTTGAGGCGAAATTGGAAAAATATGCTAAAAGTATTTGCGTGCTTACAGATTTAAAATAGGGCAGATAAGATGGAAACCAGCTTTCCGGCGTCTTTTGAGACCATACACAAAGGCAAAAAAAATACTCTTTGATGATTTGCAATCAATGCTAAAAATTTCATCCTTTCACAAAAGGAATAGTAATATAATTCTAATAATAGAGGGAAGTACAACACAGAGAAAAAGATGGGCCAGGATAGTTTTTTTGAGGGGGTTGTAGCTGGCAGAGGTCCTTTTTTTGAGAGAATAAATGAAAGAATGATAATGACGGCCGGACACTTTACAAACAGAAATATTATAAACTTCGAATTTTAATTGTGATTAACATCATCCTGAACCAAAATAATGAAAAAGGAATTTTTGGTAATGGTATCCCTTGCTTGGCATTGGAAAGGAAACATTGCTAATATCATTACCCCTTATTTATGAAGCGCTAAGCTAGTGCTTGTATTCTGCAACCCATCATAATAAGGAAACAAGGCGAATGATTCTGCTACGTGGTATTATGTGCAAATAAAAGAGCTATTTAAATGCAATTTAGACAGCAAAAAAAAATGAATGAAAACCCTTGTTTTGAAATAACGCATTATTCTAGGCAGCGCTGTATAGATGCCATTTACAAGCCACCGATTACTCCGGATGCACGGCATCAGAGTAGAGTTATAACGGCACGGCATATTTTATGCAGTATACCTTTATTACTTGAAATGTACAATATGGGCCTGAGATAATGGGCCATAGATCTGGCTTACCGCTGTAAATGTTTACCAGTTCTACTAAACAGGATGAGGGCTTGTTGTCTCTCCCAAACGTCTACAATGAGGGGCATTTACTCTACATGAAGCGTTTATTTAACACTTAAAACCACAAAGTTGAAGCAGTCACCAAATTTTACAATAAAACTGCATACCTTATTCTTACATATGTAAGACCTGATGAAACTGGTGTAATTACTATTAAAATCCATTTCGGAATGGCTGCAAAAATGAGTGCATGAATCCAGCAGTAGAGTGTTGAGTAGGGATGAACGGACACGTGGAAGTTCAGGGTCGACCACACATTAGTCCAAAGTTCGTTTCGGGTATCAGAATTGTACCCGACCCCCATAGAAATCAATAGGGACCTGAACTTAGGAGCTGGAAAATCTCTCTCTCACTCTCCTGTAAAATGGGTGTTCGGAGTTCAGCGCCGGACACCGGTACAAACCCCCAACTTTACAGTTCTGGTTCGCTCATCTCTAGCAGTGAATGAATCTGTAGAGATTAGAAATCGATCCTCGTCAAAGTTATCCAAAAGAAAGTCATATATGATCTTCCCACATCGGCTTTTTTACCAGTGTTTCTCCCACATCTGTGGATGCCACTCCTGTTATGGAGTTCCGACTTGCTATATTTTTCAGATGGAAGGAAACGCCACATCCACAAATTTTTTAAAAAATATGTTACTTCTTTATTGATTCTCCATAAGGAATGGAAAAAAAATATTAAAATCCACATGGCATGGTCTGAAAACTCACTGACACGTTTCTGCCGACTCACCGCCCTTATTCATAGTGTGAAACATGGGAAAATAATATTTAAAAACAGAGGCGACCAATCATGTGCGAGTATGATTATACATAAAAATATAACAAATATTTCATCCTTTCCTGAGCAAATGACACCCAGCTGGCAACCATTTTACTGAATTTGCCAAAAATTGGGATTCGGAATAATCCACATTTAAAAAAAAATTAAATTCACATTGTACAAGTTTGCTCATTTGCAGCATTCAGTCTCTACCCTCCCCGCCTGCCTGACAACTGCAGCTTGTTCTGGGCACGTAAGGTATTGGCAGCAGCAGGGAGGAGGAGCACTAAGGAGCTGTCAATCAAAATACTGTAGATGGTCAGAGAATGAATTTAAACTATTTTTCAACAAGTCATTCAGATATAGATGATCAAAGTAAGTATACCAACCCCATCAGGGATACATGATCTATTTAGTATTGTATGCATTTTGTATTTTGAAATCTAGTGACATTCCTGCTTTAATATCCAAAGGAAAAAAAAGCCAATTATACAGGTATGAAAAATAGAGAACAGCGGCTCAGGATCTGAATCTGACCAAGGAAACAACGACATGGTCCTTAAATGTTCTATCTGTTTTTGTGTTGTTATTAATAATACTCCAACAGCAGCAATGCTGTAACATACTGATGGATACACTGGTTTCCCCTGACATTGTCCCTTTTGTGTGTCGAGTACAAGTAGATTGTGCATGGCGCACCACATCGGGGTCAAAGACTGATGTGAACGGTGACATTTTTGTATAGTGCTGCAGAATATGTTGGTCCTAAATAAGCCAGAAAATGTTTAAAAATACTAGTGCAGACCGTCCAGCAGTGCCCCAAGATTCTCATTCACCATACACCCTACATTCCGTCATTACATCTAAGGCCGGAGTCACACTAGCGTACGGCATTGGATGTGATATGCTAATGATACTCGGCTCCTGATCTGCTGAGAGTGTGATCTGAGTGTCAGTGCTCTGTGCCCCAATCATCTCGCATCAGAGAATCACAACACAGGTGCGGAGGAGACGGAGAAAGTAATTTCTCCATCGACTCCATTGCAGGCATCCGCGGGTATTGCACTGCACTCGGGTGACATCAGAGTGCAGTCCGATGTTTCACACGCACTCATAGACTTGTATGGGTGCATGCGATCCGATTCAGATGCAATCGTAGCATGCTGCCATTGTTTTCTCATGCCGAATTGGCATGAGAAAATAATCGCAGATCTGAGCTGCCCCATAAAATAACATTCAGCTGAGTGCATCACAAGTGGGAGCTAGCCCTACGGCCGGGATCACACGTGCAATAAATACGGCTGAGTCTCACATGTTAATACCCGGCATTGCCGCCGTCACTCAGGAGCGGAGCGTGCGGCCGCATAACAATACATGGAGCTGTACGCTCCGCTCCTGAGTGACGGCGGCAATGCCGGGTATTACCATGCGAGACTCGGCCGTATTTCTCGCATGTGAGATCCCGGCCTAAGACTGAACGTGTATGAGCTGCCTGAATTTTATTATTGAGTTTAGAAATCTATGTGGAAAAGCAAAAACACAAATAAAAAGCAACAAAACACTTGTGTGTTTTGCACCGGGTAAAACATAAAACATCAAAACTTTTTTTTAAAGGTAATATTTGCACTTTGAAGTCACTTTTAAAAAAAAAAAAATTGGGGGGAGGTAGGATGAATAAAAAAAAACATTATTTTTCCATGGCTTTATATATTCATATTGTATATACAGTATATATTTCTGTAATAGAATTCACTGTGTGAAATAATGTTTTTCTTTTATTACATGGGAAACAAAGTATATTTTTGTAGTTCTAGTCTCACTGGTGATTGCCTGAGTGCTGATATAATATAGTGCAGTGCTTCTGATATTCTTATTGTTCTTATTGGAAGGCTTAAAGAGGTTGTCTGCTTCAGAAAACTTTCTGTCATAGGTTGCTGTATCTAGCTGTCTAAGGTGTTTGGCTGCAGCGTTAAGATCACGCCGGCAGTGATACAGTAAATCAATGAGCTCAGCAACTCTGCCCATGTAGACATTTTGAACCACTGAGATAACTGATTGGCTGCAGCGGCGCTGTCAACGTAACATCAGAGTTGCAGAGGGTAATTCTCAGTTTTGATTTTTTTTATAGCTGGAGAGGAGCACCCCCAGTATTGCTATGGGGTACTCGGTACCGGGTCATTCGGTTCTCTGCGGGGATGTCACGGTAGCTGACCCGGTCCGTGGCCCTAGGGGAACGTCCGTTGATAATTTGGGGGAAAGGTCTTTAAAGGCATAATGTTCATGACGCCACCTGTGGTATTCGGTCAGGGTGACCGACGCTGCTTAGGGGTCCGCTGGGGTGATGTTATGGCAGCTAGATGGTATACCTTCCCACAGGTGAAGTGTATCCCAAGGGCTTCCCAGAGTGTAGATGGTGGATGGTGGATGGTGGATGATGTAAGGCGCAGTGAATAACGAGGACACAAGGTTGCAGTCTCTTTACCTTTACTGAAGGCTTCAGCATCCCCAGTCCAGGGTAGGCACCACAGGGTAGGCAGAGTCTGACCGGTCTGAAGGCAAATCCAGTGTCCCCTTATCCAGGTGGAATTTAATAGCCTTCCTCTAGCGCCTGAGTGTTGTAGTACATCCCTGCTGAGCTCCTCGGTGAGATCCTCACAACTATCGTAGGTGTTAAGTCTCTTTCTCTCTGTCCCCCTGACGGATAGGACAAACACGTATGACTGGTGGCATGAGGCTTTTTATAGGGACCCTAGAGACACCCCGGCCCCCACAAGTTGCCACAGTGCCTCCTGGGTATATGGTCGGGCAGCCAACGTGGAATCAACTGTCCTGCCAGTCTCTGAAGTAAAGCATAGAGATCTTTACTCCCTCGGTGTTCTGGCTACCGGTACTGCGCTTCAGAAGGAGGCAGCCTGCTTCTAGCTGGTCTCCCCCTGATGTTCCTCTCCTTTTGCTATGACTTTGTTTCTCATTCACTGCAACACAGTTCCTTTCAATGTCTCTTTCTTTGGATGCTGCCGCACGTGGGGCAGGCGCAGTTCTGTGAACCCTCGTTCTCCCACAGACCTCCATCTGCTCTCCTCTCCTCGTTCTGACTTTCTGCCCAGACTACGAGTTTTACCTAATTGTGAGGAGTGCCCTGATAGAAGCATGGCTCCCCCTGGCGGCCTGGAGTGTGAAGTGTGTTTTGTGGTTGTGATACCTGGACAGAAGATCTCCTTCATTGCCTCCAGATGTAACATCACTCCCCCTGGTGGAAGAATAACAGTAGTGCAACGACCAGGACTCTGGGGCGCTGCAGGAGCAGCCTATGAAAGAAAGTTTTATGAAAAGTGACAACCCCTTTAATGCTAAGTACTTACAGTAGATGACAGAACTTCATTAAACCAAAATCCCACAAGCCCATTTTGGGAATATCAGTGTGATCTAAAAGGTTAAACAGCTGGGATCGGCGTTATCTCTGGTCCTAGCCGATGCCATCTCTGATCCTTCATCCAGTGCTGATGGTGCATGCACAGCCTCTGTCACACACCATTCACTGCAGTGGAGTACCCCGAGTGGTGGCTATGTAAAGCCATCAATTTATTTTATATATATCTGCATAAGATTCAGAGGCGCACACCTGTCTATATAAGACCTCACAGTGCATGTCAGACCAAATGAGAATCATGAGGTCAAAGGAACTGGCCAAGGAGCTCAGAGACAGAATTGTGGCAAGGCACAGATCTGGCCAAGATTACAACAGAATTTCTGCAGTACTCAAGGTTCCTGAGAGCACAGTGGCCTCCATAATCCTTAAATGGAAAAAGTTTGGGTCCACCAGAAGTCTTCCTAGATCTGGCCGTGCAGCCAAACTGAGCAATCGTCGGAGAAGAGCTTTGGTGAGAGAAGTATAGAAAACCCCAAGATCACTGTGGCTGAGCTCCAAAGATGTAGTAGGGAGATGGGAGAAAGTTCCACAAAGTCAAGTATCACTGCAGCCCTCCACCAGTTGGGTCTTTATGGCAGAGTGGCCAGATGGAAGCCTCTTCTCAGTTCAAGACATATGAAAGCCCACATAGAGTTTGCTAAAAAACACATGAAGGACTCCCAGACTATGAGAAATAAGATTCTCTGGTCTGATGAGATGAAGATAGACCTTTTTGGTGATAATTCTAAGCGGTATGTGTGGAGAAAACCAGGCACTGCTCATCACCTGCCCAATACAATCCCAACAGTGAAACATGGTGGTGGCAGCATCATACTATGGGGGTGTTTTTGAGCTGCAAAGTCAGGACAACTAGTTGTCATTTATGGAAACATGAATGCGGCAAAGTACAGAGATATATCCTGGATGAAAATTGCTTCCAGAGTGCTCTGGACCTCAGACTTGGCTGAAGGTTCACCTTCCATCAAGACAATGACCCTAAGCACACAGCTAAAATAACAAAGGAGTGGCTTCATGACAACTCTGTGACCATTCTTGAATTAGTCCAGCCAGAACCCTGACCTAAACCCAATTGAGCATCTCTGGAGAGACCTGAAAATGGCTGTCCACCAACGTTCACCATCCAACCTGACAGAACTGGAGAGGATCTACAAGGAAAACTGGCAGAGTATCCCCAAATCCAGGTGTGAAAAACTTGTTTCATCATTCCGAAGAAGACTCATGGCTGTACTAGCTCAAAAGGTGCTTCTACTCAATACTGAGCAAAGGGTCTGCATACTTATGATCATATTTTTAATAAATTTGCAAAAATTTCAACATTTCTGGTTTTTTTCCAAGTCAAGATGGGGTACAGAGTGTACATTCATGAGAAAAAAAATGAACTTTTTTGAATTTACCAAATGGCTGCTATGAAACAAAGACTTAAAAATTTAAAGGGTCTGAATACTTTCCGTAGCCACTGTAAGTTGATAGTAAAGTGCCAATCAGTGCTGGAGGCATGGTTTGACTAGGATGCCTGTGAGGTGTAGTACTGTAGTGATAATCTCCTGCTGATAAAACATTCATTGTATTCAAAGAACAGCACACAGTCTAATAAGCGACACATGGATGAAATCAGTGTTTCAGCACCCCAAGATATGCTGCTCTCAGATTAACACCTTCTAACAGGTGTTTTCCTTTAATGCAGTGGTCAATCAGAACATGTCTTCTGGACTGGATCTGGAATACAATTGGAATAGAATGTGTAATACTTCCATGCATTTACCATATAAAGTCAGGATGCAAAGAATACATATGAGTTGCATAAAGAGGATCAGTTTATTGTAATGTTTTTTAAAGCAAACAAATCCCAAACATTAAGCCTAAAAAATATATAAGAATGGGACATATATACCAGGAAGGGGCCCATGATGATTGACAGTAGCACAGAATACCCACATAACAAGGTCAGATGCAGATCCCCCCCATAACAGTGTGTCATCATGACCACATTTTTTATTTCAAATTTTTTTGTTTTTTTTGTTTTCCTTGTCTAAAACCTTGGTGCGTCTTATGGTCTGGTACGTCTTATAGTCTGAAAAATACGGTGCACATTATTTCTGCACTCTTAAAGAGGTTGTTCCCTAGTTTTGCATTGATGACCTATCTTTGGGATAGGTCATCAATGTCTGATTGGCTGGGGTCTGACACTCGGGACCCCTGCCGATCAGCTGCTATTGGTGGCGGTGGCCGCTGAGCGTTAGTATTCACCTGCCGGGCTGCTCTAGTATTTGTAGTAGAAAAAAAATATATTTTTTGCTGAGATCACCAACTATATGCAATGTCAACCATTCCATGACTTCCTCTACAGTACGTGTTATTGAGGATGCTTTCCTTAAAGAAGCAACTAGAGCGCATTTTGATAAAACTCTTCATTTTGCAATTTCTCCGTTATCCTTGATGGAAAAACACAAATAAATTGACAATTGGGTGTTTCCCTCTCCCCTGTGGAAGGGGCATGTCCCTACAGTCTGATACTGACTACTCAATGCTGGCACCATTAGACTGTGTAGGATACATCCTGTTGACAAGGCCAAGGGTAATCATCACCAGTTGTAACATTATTTATATATTTCCAGGAGGAATAAAAAAGGAATGACACAATACAGAGATCTAAGAAAGGATGGTCTAGGATTATTTCATGGGGTACACAAGTATTTACTAAAGAAAAATTATTATTTATTAAATGCTTATTCTCAAGATCGTTCTCCAAGACCACACCGCTCCCCAGCCTCCCTGCTTCCAGCTCTCCACAGGGCGGTGAGCTCCTTATGATTAACAGTTCAAACCAGTGGCTTTGTTGCACCGCTGACCTGAAATGTGCGCTCTTTGATGCTGCAAACATGACTAGATTTATAGCAGCACTTACATGCTCTATTGAAAAGATCTTGTAAGCACTGCGCTGCTTGCCTAGGAGACCGGCCAACGCTAATAAGACTGCAGAGATGGCCAGTAACTTAGGCAACGAGTTGAAAATCCCTCCATTCTTGAGAACAGATTGGATTTTTAATAACAACTAAATTACAAAGTTGCTTGTCTTTACAAGCACTTTGTAATTGTAACCATGATGAGATAAAGACTATAAGCCTTAAAGGGTTTTTTTCAAGAGCAAAGCACATTTTAATAACTAGATCTTGGAATAAAAATAAGTTCTACAATTGGATGTGTTAAAAAAAATGTTCCTGTGCTGAGATATTCTTATACAACCCCTGGCAAAAATTATGGAATCGCCGGCCTTGGAGGATGTTCATTCAGTTGTTTAATTTTGTAGAAAAAAAGCAGATCACAGACATGGCACAAAACTAAAATCATTTCAAATGGCAACTTTCCGGCTTTAAAAAGCAGTAAAAGAAATCAAGAACAAAAAATGTGGTAGTCAGTAATGGTTACTTTTTTAACCAAGCACAGGGAAAAAATTATGCACTCACACTCAATTCTGAGGAAAAAAATATGGAATCATGAAAAACAAACAAGCAAAAAACACTCCAAAACATCACTAGTATTTTGTTGCACCACCTCTGGCTTTTATAACAGCTTGCAGTCTCTGAGGCATGGACTTAATGAGCGTCAAACAGTACTCTTCATATCTGGCTCCAACTTTCTCTGATTGCTGTTGCCAGATCAGCTTTGCAGGTTGGAGCCTTGTCATGGACCATTTTCTTCAACTTCCACCAAAGATTTTCAATTGGATTGAGATCCAGACTATTTGCAGGCCATGACATTGACCTTGTGTCTTTTTTCAAGGAATATTTTCACAGTTTTTGCTCTATGGCAGGATGCATTATCATCTTGAAAAATGATTCCATCATCCCAAACATCCTTTCAATTGATGGGATAAGAAAAGTGTCCAAAATATCAACATAAACTTGTGCATTTATTGAAGATGTAATGACAGCCATCTCCCCAGTGCCTTTACCTGACATGCAGCCCCATATCATTAATGACTGTGGAAATGTGCATGTTCTCTTCAGGCAGTCATCTTTATAAATCTCATTGGAACGGCACCAAACAAAAGTTCCAGCATCATCACCTTGCCCAATGTAGACTCGCGATTCATCACTGAATATGACTTTCATCCAGTCATCCACAGTCCACGACTGCTTTACCTTAGGCCATTGTAACTTTGTTTTTTTCTGTTTAGGTGTTAATGATGGCTTTCATTTAGCTTTTCTGTATGTAAATCCCATTTCCTTTAGGCGGTTTCTTACAGTTCGGTCACAGACGGTGACTCCAGTTTCCACCCATTCGTTCCTCATTTGTTTTGTTGTGCATTTTCTGTTTTGGAGACATATTGCTTTAAGTTTCCGGTCTTGATGCTTTGATGTCTTCCTTGGTCTACCAGTATGTTTGCCTTTAACAACTTTCCCATGTCGTTTGTATTTGGTCCAGGTTTTAGACACAGCTGACTGTGAACAACCCACATCTTTTGCAAAATTGCGTGATGACTAACCCTCTTTTAAGAGTTTGATAATCCTCTCCTTTATTTCAATTGACATCTCTCGTGTTGGAGCCATGATTCATGTCAGTCGACTTGTTGCAACAGCTCTCCAAGGTGTGATCATTCCTTTTTAGATGCAGACTAACGAGCAGATCTAATTTGATGCAGGTGTTAGTTTTGGGTATGAAAATTTACAGGGTGATTCCATATTTTTTTTCCTCAGAATTAAGTGATTCCATAATTTTTCCCTATGCTTGGTTAAAAAAGTAACCATTACTGACTGCCATATTTTTTGTTCTTGAATTCTTTTAATGTTTCTTAATGCCAGAAAGTTACCATTTGAAATTACTTTAGTTTTGTGCCATGTCTGTGATCTGCTTTTTTTCTGCAAAATTAAACAACTGAATGAACATCCTCCAAGGCCGGTGATTCCATAATTTTTGCCAGGGATTGTACATGTTCCCAACTGTAATAGCTGCGCCTGACAGTGGAGGGACATGGTCTGATCATATCACAGCTCCTTGGAAGGGGGGAGACAAAAGATAGGATACAGATCTTATGTTTTTTCCAAGATCTATTAATTAAAATATACTTTGCTCATGGGACAAACTCTTTCAGGTGTAGTTACCAGGGCTGTGACATCTCAAGAATCCCAATGCACACGGCTGTAAGTAAACAGTATCTATCCACATAGGAGTATGGTGAATTCTCAGTACTGTTGATGTTATAGAGAAGGGTCTTCAGACCCTATAATCCTCTTAATATGACCCTAATCCCCTTTTGTGAGTATATAGTACTCTCACTATCACCATTACAGATATATTGATGACTTCTTCCTCACCAGTATACACCAGCAATAAATCCTATTTTCCTATTAAAGTAAAATGTTCTAATTACAGCTTTGGTTTAAGGAGTGATATCACTGGCGGCAGCAGTAGGATGATTATCTTCAGCGTCCAGGTGTTTGGTGGCCACTTCTAATCCAGTACTTGCCTTGTTTCTTTTCTCATATGCTGCAAAGACACATCAGAATAACGAGCTGCTCTCAGCTGCAAAACTTGTAAGCAATGTCTCTCATTTGATAATCCCATTGATCGTGGACTGTTCTAACATTGATTGCACGCAGTCCCATCATTGCTCTTTCTGAATGATGGCATCATCAAACCGCCAGTGAGTGGAGAAGCAGAGCATACAAACCATGTGCTGGAGGAGGCGGCAGCTGCCTGCCGGTGTGGAGCAGGGGGTGAAGGGACGGTTACATTCTGCTCTCTCTGCAATGTCATTGCACTATTCAGATCAATGAAAACAGATTTCACCTGGTCTTCTGCTCAGCAGTCCGGGCACATTCAACGGTCCATGCCAAGATCAGCTGTAAAAGAAGTAAATAGGCAAGAAACACATCACTCACATGGCCATTGGTATTACTCATTACAAGAGATCAATGTAGCCTTACGTGTTCTTCAGTGATTGGGAAGCATCTTGAGTGGCTGCAAACTGTGACTGCTCATGTCGCTACCTAAAACACAATAAAATACATTTTTTCACAATTAACAGATCCATTCAATTCCTTTATATTTATGAAAGATAAAGAACTGCTCCAAAGGACTGCGAATAACATATCTAAAAAACAGGGACAATGGGATTCTGGGACCAGATAAAGGGAGTCAGTCCACGGTCAGGATTTGGTGTCAAAGCACAGCTTCATTCTCTTCTATAGAAAATGTAGATCTTAACCCCTTCATGACCCAGCCTATTTTGACCTTAAAGACCTTGCCGTTTTTTGCAATTCTGACCAGTGTCCCTTTATGAGGTAATAACTCAGGAACGCTTCAACGGATCCTAGCGGTTCTGAGATTGTTTTTTCGTGACATATTGGGCTTCATGATAGTGGTAAATTTAGGTCAATAAATTCTGCGTTTATTTGTGATAAAAACGGAAATTTGGTGAAAATTTTGAAAATTTTGCAATTTTCACATTTTGAATTTTTATTCTGTTAAACCAGAGAGATATGTGACACAAAATAGTTAATAAATAACATTTCCCACATGTTTACTTTACATCAGCACAATTTTGGAAACAAAATTTTTTTTTGTTAGGAAGTTATAAGGGTTAAAATTTCACCAGCGATTTGTCATTTTTACAACGAAATTTACAAAACCATTTTTTTTAGGGACCACCTCACATTTGAAGTCAGTTTGAGGGGTCTATATGGCTGAAAATACCCAAAAGTGACACCATTCTAAAAACTGCACCCCTCAAGGTACTCAAAACCACATTCAAGAAGTTTATTAACCCTTCAGGTGCTTCACAGCAGCAGAAGCAACATGGAAGGAAAAAATGAACATTTAACTTTTTAGTCACAAAAATTATCTTTTAGCAACAATTTTTTTATTTTCCCAATGGTAAAAGGAGAAACTGAACCACGAAAGTTGTTGTCCAATTTGTCCTGAGTACACTGATACCTCATATGTTGGGGTAAACCACTGTTTGGGCGCACGGCAGGGCTTGGAAGGGAAGGAGCGCCATTTGACTTTTTGAATCAAAAATTGGCTCCACTCTTTAGCGGACACCATGTCACGTTTGGAGAGCCCCCGTGTGCCTAAAAATTGGAGCTCCCCCACAAGTGACCCCATTTTGGAAACTAGACGCCCCAAGGAACTTATCTAGATGCATAGTGAGCACTTTGAACCCCCAGGTGCTTCACAAATTGATCCGTAAAAATGAAAAAGTACTTTTTTTTCACAAAAAAATTCTTTTAGCCTCAATTTTTTCATTTTCACATGGGCAACAGGATAAAATAGATCCTAAAATGTGTTGGGCAATTTCTCCTGAGTACACCAATACCTCACATGTGGGGGTAAACCACTGTTTGGGCACATGGAAAGGCTCGGAAGGGAAGGAGCGCCATTTGACTTTTTGAATGAAAAATTATTTCCATCGTTAGCGGACACCATGTCGCGTTTGGATAGCTCCTGTGTGCCTAAACATTGGCGCTCCCCCACAAGTGACCCCATTTTGGAAACTAGACCCCCCAAGGAACTTATTTAGATGCCTAGTGAGCACTTTAAACCCTCAGGTGCATCACAAATTGATCTGTAAAAATGAAAAAGTACTTTTTTTTCACAAAAAAATTATTTTCGCCTCAATTTCTTCATTTTCACATGGGCAGTAGGATAAAATGGATCATAAAATTTGTTGGGCAATTTCTCCCGAGTACGCCGATACCTCATATGTGGGGGTAAACCACTGTTTGGGCACTCGGCAGGGCTCGGAAGGGAAGGCGCGCCATTTGACTTTTTGAATGGAAAATTAGCTCCAATTGTTAGCGGACACCATGTCGCGTTTGGAGAGCCCCTGTGTGCCTAAACATTGGAGCTCCCCCACAAGTGACCCCATTTTGGAAACTAGACCCCCCAAGGAACTTATCTAGATGCATATTGAGCACTTTAAACCCCCAGGTGCTTCACAGAAGTTTATAACGCAGAGCCATGAAAATAAAAAATAATTTTTCTTTCCTCAAAAATGATTTTTTAGCCTGGAATTTCCTATTTTGCCAAGGATAATAGGAGAAATTGGACCCCAAATATTGTTGTCCAGTTTGTCCTGAGTATGCTGATACCCCATATGTGGGGGTAAACCACTGTTTGGGCGCACGGCAGGGCTCGGAAGGGATGGCACGCCATTTGGCTTTTTAAATGGAAAATTAGCTCCAATCATTAGCGGACACCATGTCACGTTTGGAGAGCCCCTGTGTGCCTAAACATTGGAGATCCCCCAGAAATGACACCATTTTGGAAACTAGACCCCCAAAGGAACTAATCTAGATGTGTGGTGAGGACTTTGAACCCCCAAGTGCTTCACAGAAGTTTATAACGCAGAGCCATGAAAATAAAAAATAAAAATTATTTTCTCAAAAATGATCTTTTAGCCTGCAATTTTTTATTTTCCCAAGGGTAACAGGAGAAATTTGACCCCAAAAGTTGTTGTCCAGTTTCTCCTGAGTACGCTGATACCCCATATGTGGGGGTAAATCACTGTTTGGGCACATGCCGGGGCTCGGAAGTGAAGTAGTGACGTTTTGAAATGCAGACTTTGATGGAATGCTCTGTGGGCGTCACGTTGCGTTTGCAGAGCCCCTGATGTGGCTTAACAGTAGAAACCCCCCACAAGTGACCCCATTTTGGAAACTAGACCCCCAAAGGAACTTATCTAGATGTGTGGTGAGCACTTTGAACCCCCAAGTGCTTCATAGAAGTTTATAATGCAGAGCCGTGAAAATAATAAATACGTTTTCTTTCCTCAAAAATAATTATTTAGCCCAGAATTTTTTATTTTCCCAAGGGTTACAGAAGAAATTGGACCCCAAAAGTTGTTGTCCAGTTTCTCCTGAGTACGCTGATACCCCATATGTGGGGGTAAACCACTGTTTGGGCACATGCCGAGGCTCGGAAGTGAAGTAGTGACGTTTTGAAATGCAGACTTTGATGGAATGCTCTGTGGGCGTCACGTTGCGTTTGCAGAGCCCCTGATGTGGCTTAACAGTAGAAACCCCCCACAAGTGACCCCATTTTGGAAACTAGACCCCGAAAGGAACTTATCTAGATGTGTGGTGAGCACTTTGAACCCCCAAGCGCTTCATAGAAGTTTATAATGCAGAGCCGTGAAAATAATAAATACGTTTTCTTTCCTCAAAAATAATTATTTAGCCCAGAATTTTTTATTTTCCCAAGGGTTACAGGAGAAATTGGACCCCAAAAGTTGTTGTCCTGTTTCTCCTGAATACGCTGATACCCCATGAGTGGGGGTAAACCACTGTTTGGGCACACGTCGGGGCTCAGAAGGGAAGTAGTGACTTTTGAAATGCAGACTTTGATGGAATGGTCTACGGGTGTCACGTTGCGTTTGCAGAGCCCCTGGTGTGCCTAAACAGTAGAAACCCCCACAAGTGACCCCATTTTAGAAACTAGACCCCCCAAGGAACTTATCTAGATATGTGGTGAGCACTTTGAACCCCCAAGTGCTTCACAGACGTTTACAACGCAGAGCCGTGAAAATAAAAAATCATTTTTCTTTCCTCAAAAATTATGTTTTAGCAAGCATTTTTTTAGATTCACAAGGGTAACAGGAGAAATTGGACCCCAGTAATTGTTGCGCAGTTTGTCCTGAGTATGCTGGTACCCCATATGTGGGGGTAAACCACTGTTTGGGCACACGTCGGGGCTCGGAAGTGAGGGAGCACCATTTGACTTTTTGAATACGAGATTGGCTGGAATCAATGGTGGCGCCATGTTGCGTTTGGAGACCCCTGATGTGCCTAAACAGTGGTAACCCCTCAATTCTACCTCCAACACTAACCCCAACACACCCCTAACTCTAATCCCAACTGTAGCCATAACCCTAATCACACCCCTAACCACAACCCTAACCCCTACACACCCCTAACCCTAACCACAACCCTAATTCCAACCCTAACCCTAAGGCTATGTGCCCACGTTGCGGATTCGTGTGAGATATTTCCGCACCATTTTTGAAAAATCCGCGGGTAAAAGGCACTGCGTTTTACCTGCGGATTTTCCGCGGATTTCCAGTGTTTTTTTGTGCGGATTTCACCTGCGGATTCCTATTGAGGAACAGGTGTAAAACGCTGCGGAATCCGCACAAAGAATTGACATGCTGCGGAAAATACAACGCAGCGTTTCCGCGCGGTATTTTCCGCACCATGGGCACAGCGGATTTGGTTTTTCATATGTTTACATGGTACTGTAAACCTGATGGAACACTGCTGCGAATCCGCAGCCAAATCCGCACCGTGTGCACATAGCCTAATTCTAAAGGTATGTGCACACGCTGCGGAAAACGCTGCGGAAAACGCTGCGGATCCGCAGCAGTTTCCCATGAGTTTACAGTTCAATGTAAACCTATGGGAAACAAAAATCGATGTACACATGCTGCGGAAAAACTGCACGGAAACGCAGCGGTTTACATTCCGCAGCATGTCACTTCTTTTGTGCGGATTCCGCAGCGGTTTTACAACTGCTCCAATAGAAAATCGCAGTTGTAAAACCGCAGTGAAATGCGCAGAAAAAAATGCGGTAAATCCGCCATAAATCCGCAGCGGTTTAGCACTGCGGATTTATCAAATCCGCAGCGGAAAAATCCGCAGAGGACCAGAATACGTGTGCACATACCGAAACCCTAACCCTAGCCCTAACCCTAACCCTACCCCTAACCCTACCCCTAGCCCTAACCCTAGCCCTAACCCTAGCCCTAACCCTACCCCTAACCCTACCCCTAACCCTAACCCTACCCCTAACCCTATTCTAACATTAGTGGAAAAAAAAAATTTCTTTATTTTTTTATTGTCCCTACCTATGGTGGTGACAAAGGGGGGGGGTCATTTATTATTTTTTTTATTTTGATCACTGAGATATAATCTATCTCAGTGATCAAAATGCACTTTGGAACGAATCTGCCGGCCGGCAGATTCGGCGGGCGCACTACACATGCGCCCGCCATTTTGGAAGATGGCGGCGCCCAGGGAGAAGACGGACGGGACCCCGGCTGGATCGGTAAGTATGATGGGGTGGGGGGGACCACGGGGGGGGGGGGATCGGAGCACGGGGGGGGGATCGGAGCACGGGGGGGGGGATCGGAGCGCGGGAGGGGTGGAACGGAGCACGGGGGGGCTGGAATGGAGCACGGGGGGGCTGGAATGGAGCACGGGGGGGTGGAACGGAGCACCGGGGGGGGTGGATCGGAGTGCAGGGGGGGTGATTGGAGCACGGGGGGGTGATTGGAGCACGGGGGGAGCGGACAAGAGCACGGGGGGGAGCGGAGCACTGGACGGAGGGGAGCCGGAGCAGTGTACCGGCCAGATCGGGGGGCGGCGGGGGCGATCGGTGGGGTGGGGTGGGGGCACATTAGTATTTCCAGCCATGGCCGATGATATTTCAGCATCGGCCATGGCTGGATTGTAATATTTCACCCGTTATAATAGGTGAAATATTACAAATCGATCTGATTGGCAGTTTCACTTTCAACAGCCAATCAGAGCGATCGTAGCCACGAGGGGGTGAAGCCACCCCCCCTGGGCTAAACTACCACTCCCCCTGTCCCTGCATATCGGGTGAAATGGGAGTTAACCCTTTCACCCGGCCTGCAGGGACGCGATCTTTCCATGACGCCGCATAGGCGTCATGGGTCGGAATGGCACCGACTTTCATGACGCCTACGTGGCGTCATGGGTCGGGAAGGGGTTAATGTCCAATCCCAGTCAATTAAAAATGGACAAATGTATTTGATGCAAATTAAATCAGATGTTTTAGGAATTTGCTGAACCCGGCGAATTTAAAGAATTTATGATTCGCTTGATACTAATTGGCAAAAATGTCTGACCCCGTTGTACATATGACAGAAGATTGCACTAGTCCTAGAAGGCACAGATGACCTCAGTTGTTACCACATTGGCTTCTCAACAATGCCCTGCAACTATCACATCACATGATATAGAACTGCCAATCAAGAGGAACCACCATAGCCTGTATAAAAGCAGAAAATTCAGAAGCCAAAGCTTTGGAGCTTTTGAAAAAATTGAGGCTGTGTCCTCTGCTGTCCGGGGGAAAGTTTATGGAACTGGAACAATCTTTCTACGGGCTGACAGGGGGCATGGCTAAGCGTGAACAGACAGAGTGGGTGGGAAGGTGCAGCGCAGTTATCCTTATGTATACCCCTCCTCACATGTAAAGCGCCATAGAATAAATGGCGCTATAATAAATAATAATAGTTAGCAGCTCAAGCACGTGCCCGGCCATGAGAGAGATGGACCACAGAGGCTCTGACGAGAAGCCCATTGTGTGCAGGACGGCACCCGGGCATCAAGGTGCCAATCGCTCCATAACAGTCAGTGCTGTGCGTGTGCCGCCTGACAGAGACTGTGACTGTGACCGGGTACTGCTGTTTCCTGAATCCCAGATGCATATTCCTCGAGCTTCGCCTAATTCTGACAGGACTGTGGCATATACCTTGCCGGCCACCGGAGTCTCTTTACTGCGGACTCAACGGGACGTTTCAAAGACTTAAAGTTGCCAGCCAGGAGCAGATCATCACCTTCTTCAGGACCACACCGGATCCACGTTGTGTTGATGGCTGTTGGCGTCATTATCTACTCTGGAACCATTCCTGTCAGGAAGACGCCTGATGGATAAGTGACTTTATTGAGAACGACTTTCTTTGTTTTACCTACGTTGATTTTTCCCCAACCAAACCCCTGTATTCCCTATTCTTCCTTCATTTTACCTCACATTTTCCCTATCTCCCTGCGTGGAGTAAGACCTTGTTTATTAAAACTGTGACCCCTTGATCTTCCTCCTGTTCATCACCTGCTTACACTTGCACGATTCGCATCTGTAAATCAGAACTCACTTGGCTATGTAAGGCAGTGGGTCCATAAAAAAAAAAGGACAGCACTCGGATGACATCTGAGTGTGGTCCATCCCCTTTATGACATAATGGAGAAGATGAAGACATTTTTTTATCTTATCCACATCCGACAAAATTGAATCATATGATGATCAAACTCTGACCTGAGTGTAATTAGCATAATGGGATCAAAACCAGACCGATCAGGAGAGCTGACACTTTCTTGTGGTTTTTAATTTTTTTTAACACTAATGTTACACTAATATGTCGCACGAGCCAGTAACCTATCCACAATGATAGCTCCTAAAAATCTGATCAATGTGGGTGTCCCACTGCTGGATGCCCTTCTGAACACAAGAATTGGGGTCCCAAGCCCTGTTCTTCCTCGCTTTGGTCACAGATGGATGAAGTGGCAGAGTCATATATGATTGCTGCCACCAATCGCTGTCTATGGGACTGAAGTGACAGTTGCTGCTAGGACTCCTTAGTGATCAGATATTTAACAGATTGGTTCACAAACAAATCATGAATGGTGGTTCACATGGTATAACTGTAAAAGGGGGCACCCACTCTGGATGATGTAGTGGCCCCTTTAAATATATCAGGCCAAGCAACTCTCGGATGTGTGCACCAGTGTCTGTCTCTTTAAGCAGAATTAGGTTGGTTTCACATTTGCGATTGTGTCCGCAGCGTTTCTGACGCATACATCTGCATGCGTCTTGACTTCCTATCTTTAACATTGTAGACGCAGGTGCATGCGTTTGCATGCGTTTGCCCGCACTTGCTTACGCATGCGTCTTCTCGCGATGTGCAGCGGGACACGGCTAATGCACCATGTTGCATTTTTTGTGGCAGCAAATTTCTGCCTCCATACGCATGCGGATGCTTGCGAAAGGAGTGCATCAAATAAACGCATTACAGTCTATGGGAACGCATGCGTCCGCAAGTACATGCGTATCATTGCGTTTGCGTGCGCATGCGTTCTTATGAGTAAACATGTCTTGTTTTAAGCCACCCCCAAACAAATCTTATAATAGAAGGTGTGGGCAGTGGAAGTTCATTACTCTCAAGACTCTACTAGGATTACAGCGTCTTTTTTGGAGACATATGTCTGCCTGTCTGTTTTTCTGCCTGCAGTCTGTAATCATTTCTGTCTTTCTTGCAGCATTCCTCATTATGTCCACCACTGAAGACCAGATCTCACAAAGTGGACAGGAGACTGAAGTGAGTACATTGCTACTGATTGGTAAGTATTCACTGTCACTATTACACATGTGGCAAAATATTTATTTTTACAGAACCATTCCAGTGCAGATGAGCAGGAGCAGCAGGCTCAGGCCCAAATTCCAGTGGCAAGACGGCGTGTAAGTAAGTATTCTTGACTGTTTTTTTATTTATTCTTGACTGTTTTCGGTACTCTTGCCTTTTTTTTATTATGTTTGCCTTTTTTTGTTTTAAGTATTCTATCTTTCCAACATTAATGTCTTTGTTTCATTTCTAGGTTCTACAACGGGAGGAGAAATTCATTGACAACATCCTCCTCATTACACTGGTGCAGGAGCGAGTTGCGTTGTGGGACACCCAGGAGCAGCAGCACTCGGACGCTGTGGTGATTCGGCTGCTGTGGTATGAGGTGGCTCAAGCGCTGATGGATGACTGAGATAACGCCACATCACGAGTCAGAAAGGCTTTTCGTAAGTATTGCAGTGTGGTCTGATGCGACAGTGAACCTAAAGGCTGGGATCACACAAGCGTGTGTGATGTGAGAAACTCCTGCGAGGTTCTCACATCACACATGGTTGTGTGATCCTGGCCTAAGGTTTATTGTTTAACAATATTTTTTTCCCTATTCACAGTGAATAAAGTAAAAACTCGTTGGTGTTCAATGAAGGATCGCTTCAACAAGGACCTGAGACAGGAGATCCAAGTTTGCAGTGGTGCTGCAGCAAGGATCGGGAAATGCAAATACCACCGGGTGCTGTCTTTCCTGATGCCTGTCCTTGCTCAGAGAATGTAAGTATTTTTGTCTTGTATTCCATTGTGTTGTATTTACTAATCAGAATTTTTCTATTCCACAGGAGTTGGCGCTTTTACAATTGTTATTTTGTGGTAGTAATGTTTTACTTTTCTTTTCACAGAACCTGTAGCAGCACTCTTGAACCTGGATCATCCTCTGGAGCGAGTATCCAACAAAAATAAGTCAGACTGCACCCAATACTGACATTGTCTCTATGGACATCGGGGCGCACGTCCACACCGGGGGGTCTATCCCAGTAGAAGAATCCACGATATAAATTGAAGAGAAGGACAGCGCCACACCAGGAAGTGACAAGCAGCAACACACTTTATTCTGCCTCCTGCGGCAACGTTTCGGTCCGAGGACCTTTATCAAGCACCTCTGGAGCGGTCCCTCAGCAAACAGCCACGGACCAGTCCCAGCCATCCACCAGCGAAGCAAGTGGGTCAGAGTCACAGTCTGGAGAACAGGCAGTTGGTCCTTCAGGTGTTCTACTGTCCGAGTCCTCTGCCTCTTTTTTGGGGGGTTCTTCCCACCAGTAGCAAAAGGCCTCGGACAGGTCACTCATGTCCGAGTTTATTCACTTGAGCTTGGTCTTCCAGAATGGCTTGAACGCCCTGGGAGATAGACTGGAAAGTGGTCTGACCCATATTAACACACTTTTCCAGGATGTCAACCAACGCCTCAACCATCTGGAAGCCGACCTCCAGAGACTAGCACACCATTTTTTTAATAAGATAGAGCAGGGCATGTCGAAACACCTTACGCCTGAACTCCAGCTCAACGTGATGCAGGCCTGTAATGCTGCTTACATTCAGGCTATGCAGCAGACTCGGTACAGGACAACATCTGCAAAGAGTTTGTATGTTCTCTCTGTGTTTGCGTGGGTTTCCTCCGGGCACTCCGGTTTCCTCCCACATTCCAAAGACATACTGATAGGGAATTTAGACTGTGAGCCCCATTGGGGACAGCGATGATAATGTCTGTAAAGCGCTGCGGAATGTGTTAGCGCTATATAAAAATAAAGATTATTATTATTATTTATTATTACTTCTAGCAGCCACAGGTGGTATTTCCACCTGTGCCACAAATTACAAATTCTTTGTCTCTTTCGTCACTGGCAACACACACCATGCGCCGTCAACACACATGTCGTCGTATACACACACTGTGTTTTTGCCACCTCATAGTTCCATGACACACAATCTACTGCCCCTCTTCATTATTTGTTTTACACTGCAGATTTGCTTCTTGTGTCTGTCATGGAGCTATGAGGTAGCAAAAACTCAAAGAGGACTGAAAATCCTCCAAAAATATATATTAATACAGCAAAAAAGGTCAGGGATCAACAATGCTCACCTGCCCAGGTGTCGGCACTAGTGTACTCAGGATGCTGTGTTTTCTGCATCCTGAGTGCACTAGTTCTGACACACGGGCACGTGAGTAAAGATATGAGGTGGATTAGCTCCATTATATCGTCAGTCTGCATTAATATATAGAACTATAGAAATGCAGACTGAACAGACGATGGAGGTAATCCAACGTTACCTACCATAGTACTGACCTCAGATAGAAGAGGTGTAGTGTAAAGCATGGGTTACATAACCCAATTTGGTTATAATCCAATCCATGTCTCATGCAATCTGCATGATACAGCGAGTGGATCTGATAAAAACTGTAGTTGTGAACCAGTGATTACCTTATTAAACTTTTATAAAAATTATTCTAATATAGCGGGCACTTGGAACAGGTGTTTAACTAGAGGTGTTTTATTGTCAGCAAACATTAAGGTACATTTTAATAATTACAGGTACATAACATTACACAACATTACAAGAACACTAAACCATTTCATCTTGCCAGGACAGATGTCTACAAAGTAGGACACAAATATATCCCTCATTTGGGCAACTTCAATTTTTGTCCTGAGAGAGTGATGATGGTAATCTGGCAATGGGATAGAAACAGGTTCATCAAGTTCAACGTTGGGTTGTTCTTTAGCCATTATGTAGTTGAGCAGAACCACACACGACTTGACAACCTCATCGACTGTCTGAATTTTGAGATTAATGGCTGTCCCTAAAATGCGCCATTTTGAGACAAGGCTACCAAAGGCACACTCAACTGTTCTTCATGCCCTGGTCAGTCTGTAATTAAAAATCCTTTTTGTGTGTGTCAAGTCCCGACTGGAGTATGGTTTCTGGAGGTTTCCACACATCTGAAAGGCCTCATCCCCAACCACAACAAATGGCATTAGTCGGCCTTGAGTGTTGGGAAGAGGTTGTGGCAGGGGGAAATTGAAATGATTGCCATACAACCGTTGGCCCATGTTTGAGTTTTTAAATGTCTGGGAGTCATTACCACGGCCAAAAGATCCAATGTCCACGGCGACAAACCTACAGTCTACAGCTGCTATTGCCATGAGCACTATGGAAAAATATTTTTTAGAATGAAAGTACTTGGATCTAGTTCCAGCCAGTTTGGTAATTCTAATATGTTTTCCATCCACTGCTTCCAGTTGGGGAAATTACAAATTTGACAGTATTTATCGGCATTTTCCTGCCAGATTTCAGTGGGGGGCAGGAGGATAAATTCCTCACAGGGAACATCCCACAAAGCCCGGCGGGTGTCTGCGACAAGCCCAGATAGTGTGGAAATTCCTATCCGGAACTGGAAATGGAGCGATGATAGGCTCTCTCCGGTAGCCAGAAATCTGCAGAACAGGGAAAGAAAAAACAAAATCAGAACAATAATATTTATGACTGGGGTTTTGCAAAACAGTGAAAAAAAAAAACCAAAAGGACATGGCTTTTATAAAAATATTTAGGACAGTCTTTAAAAAAAAAAAAAAAAAAAAGGGAAAAATATTAAGAACATTTCAGAACAATAACAATTATGACAGGCGTTAATATTTAAATCTTACGTACCTTAAGGCCCCGTCACACATAGCGACGCTTAAGCGATCCCGACAACGATACGACCTGTCAGGGATCGTTGCTGCGTCGCTATGTGGTCGCTGGTGAGATGTCAAACAGTGAGATCTCCCCAACGACGCAGCAGCGATGCGGCGACCTGTAGCGACCTGTACAACGATGCTATTTCATGACGATTCAATGGGATGTCCTGTCAACGAGGTCTTTGGTAAGGTGTCAAACACAGCGATGTGTGCTACCCAGCGGGACCTCAACGATCAAAAAACGGTCCAGGCCAGCGATCTCACAGCAGGGGTCTGGTCGCTGCTACGTGTCACACATAGCGAGATCGCTACTGAGGTCGCTGTTGCGTCACAAAACTTGTGACTCAGCAGCGATCTCGCTATGTGTGACGGGGGCTTTAGTGTCACCAGCAGTCGTTCCTCAGCAGGAGTCGCTCTACGGAGCTGGGTGTCCTGCCTGCTGATGGCTCCTTGTACATCCTTGGATACAGCAATTCCATGAAGCAGTCTTGAGACATCCTCGTGTACTCAAAATATTTCTCTGGGTTTTCACAGAGCTCACTGAATAAGGAGTGGTAGGCTCCACGGCTCTGTCGGAGTTCAAGAATCGGGTGCTGCCAAAAGCGCCAACGCCATCTTCTCTGTTTTTCTCTTTTCCATTCTTGCTCACAAGCAAATGCAAAGGGAAGAAACAAGTTGACATCCAAGTCCAGATTCCGATAGAAACTCTGCATGCGAAGATCCATCTTGACGCTAGATACAGGAACAAAATCTGAGAATTTCATCTGTGCAAGGGTTTATATACAGAAATCCCTTGAGCCACGCCCATTTGGCGTGGCTTTTTTCAAGGAAATTCTCCTTGGAAATGTTTTTCCTATCAAACGCATGCGCATAAACAACGCGAATGCATGCAAAAATGCATGCAAACTCGTGCAAACATTGTGTTTTTTTAGTCTTGCATAAGCTGATGCGGATAAAAAACACTGCGTTATCATGCATTTCCAGGCGTTTTTGCATGCATTCGCGGTTGCCGACGATACGCTGCGGACTCAACCGCAAATGTAAACCTAGCCTTAGCAACACTATAATAAAGGCAGATATCCCCATGTAGGAGATTTTTAATGAATTTTTTAGGATGCAAGTTTAACGTTTTGCATTATTGATTTAGGAGCTCATCTACACGCTCGCTGTTTTCTGCGGTATATATAATTTGGGCTTATTGCCTACAAGTAGGTGGGTCAGATGCCTCATTAATGTGATGGAAGGCTTCTTGTACATGTAATTATATTGGTAAAATGGTATTAAGACATGACAAAGAGAAGACGCCTAAGTGCAACATGGGTGTGAGCAGATGTGGTACGAGATACGCTCATGGCAATAGTTATAGAATCGCAGCTTGATAACGGCTCTGTCTTTGGTTTAAAGCCATTCGGATTGTACCCTGTGGTAATGGCTGCCTTCTGCTCACAACACTAAGCCATCACACATCAGAATGGCACTGTGATATGTAACGCTGCACGGCGACACTGTGACACCTACCAGTATTATAGATAATCACACCGTGGTATTATAGCGATTGGAAATTGGGGGTGATTACACTGATGATCCTCCCAGGACATGGGGTAATGGAGGAATAGGATTTGGGGAGCCATCTCAGTCCTGTCCATCCCCTTCAGTTCTGCTCATGTCTTCATGTTGTTCTGGATCTCAATCAGAATCCGGGCTTTACGTGGCTGCGGTACAGAATCTGCGATGTAACACAACTATGCCACCAGATCAGTCACTCATCTTTTGATTGTCATTTTTGCGTGAAGTTGAACCTGCACCAAGTGATCTCATAAAAGGAAAAAAACATGAGAATTTAGACACGTGCGTTCAATAAGTTATGAAACGACGGCCCCTCTGTGTTAAATGTAACAAGGGTTTTCGCAACAACAAAAAACCCATAAATAAGCTAATGAGTTTGGGCTCGCTCACAGTTCTTTCATGCGAGAGAATCGGCTCAATTATGTAAATGACACTTTGAGTGTAATCCGAGTGTCATCATAGTGTGATCTGATCACAGGTACGGAGAAGATAGAGAACATCATTTTTCCATTGTCTGAGTCCGCGGTGCAAGGACTGCACTGGGATGACATCCTAGCATATTCTGATGTTTTCCAGGCACCCATAGACCTGAATGGGCGCATGTGATCTGATTTGTGCAGTAGCTTGCAGCATGCTACAATTTACTTCTCATTCTGACTCGGTATAAGAAATTAATCGCAGATCTGCACTGCCCCATAATATAACATTGGGCCCAGTGCTATCCGATAAATCATTAGATAGCACTCGGCCGTGTTATAGACTCATGTGAGCAAGCCCTTACTATCAATACAGGAGAACTGGCAGCAGAATGTCGGTATCTGCCTCTAATTTCTTCCTCCTCCCCTCTCCATAGAACTTTATGAGCACTAACTGCCATCTCCAATCACAGTAACGAGAAAGTGTTTTTTCACTGAATACAAATTTCATCTGTGAATGAAGAATTTTGAGAATGAAAGATCAGTCCTGCCGGAGAAAGAAGCAGATTTCTCTGATAAGATATATTATAAAGTTTCCTATTAGTAGTAAGTTATGTATCTAATACAGTTTGGTTTTGTCAGATGCCTGATCTACTGGTAGCCCCTCTGTTCAGTGTCATGTCCCATCTGTTCGGGACAGAAAACAATGTTTACTGTGTCAGCACAGGACCTGGCAGTGTTTGAAGGGGGGTGGCTGACTGCTGGTTTTAAAACCTGAGCCAGTTTCTATGTCTATGCATCAGCCATGACAGGGAAGGGGGCTGGCTCTACTACTGTGAAGTGAAGCTGCCAAGATGAAAAGATTGAGGAACCTTGAGTAAATTAACATAAGGGAGTTATATAAATTACTAGCTTATGGGCAATGAATTGTTTGGGGTTTTTTTTGTCTAGGCCAGTGGTCCCCAACCTTTCTGACCTTAAGGGTATGTGCACACGTCCGTATTTCTTGCAGAAATTTCCTGAAGAAAACCGGAAATTTTCTGCAAGAAATCCGCATTTTTTTTTGGCGTTTTTTTGGCGTTTTTTTCCCGGTTTTCTTAGCATTTTGCAAGCGTAATTAGCTTGCAGAATGCTAAAGTTTTCCAAGCGATCTGTAGCATTGCTTGGAAAACTGACTGACAGGTTGGTCACACTTGTCAAACATAGTGTTTGACAAGTGTGACCAACTTTTTACTATAGATGCTGCCTATGCCGCATCTATAGTAAAAGATAGAATGTTTAAAAATAATAAAAAAAATAAAAAAAATGGTTATACTCACCCTGCAGACAGCTGATCTCCTTAGCGGCGTCCGTTCCTATAGATGGTGTGTGTGTGTGCAGGACCTTCGATGACGTCGCGGTCACGTGAGCGGTCGCGCGACCAATCACAGGACCGCGACATCATCGCAGGTCCTTCACACAGACCATCTATAGGAACTGAAGCGGCAGCATGCAGCGCAGAGAGGCGGGAAGACACCGGGGCCGTCAGAGGGTAAGTATATGACTATTTTTTATTTTAATTCTTTTTTTTTACTAATTATATGGTGCCCAGTCCGTGGAGGAGAGTCTCCTCTCCTCCACCCTGGGTACCAACTGCACATAATCTGCTTACTTCCCGCATGGTGTGCACAGCCCCATGCGGAAAGTAAGCAGATCAATGCACTCCTAGGTGTGCGGAATCCCCGCAATTCCGCATTTTTAATGAACATGTTGCTTTTTTTTCCGCAATGCGATTTTTTCGCGGAAAAATAGCAACATTTGCACTAGAAATGCGGAATACACTGTAATTAATAGGAGGAATATGTAAGCGTTTTTTTCACGTTTTTATAGCGAAAAAACGCGAAAAAAACACGAAAAAATCCTGAACGTGTGCACATGGCCTGAGAACCACATTCAGCTCTGCAGGAGGGTCACAAGCCACATCCAGCTTCTGTCCCCCCTCGCAGTAGCGGGTATAATGATAACCAAAGCTTTGTCACACAAATCACCCCAAAGCAGTATACCAAGATCCAGGGCTTCCCACCACACCCCAGCACATTCAGGAGCCTTCCATCACGCACTCCCAACAGTCACATCCAGCTTCAAGCACCTCCTCTGACTGGTAGTATCATTCTGTCTCCAGCGTACCATACTTAAATTATCTCTAAACCCCCAAGACCAGTAGATGTGTACCCAGATCTGCTCTTCTGTGCAGGGCTACTCACAAAGTTCACCATTTTGAAATGTGCTCTTCCTACCAGTTTACTAAATCTGGAGCTAATGCACCAAGTTGGCAGACAGCCGCGAGCCACAATTCATGGGACCGCAAGCCACATGTGGCTCTCGAGCTACAGGTTGGGGACCCCTGGTCTAGACAATCCATTGGGAAGTTTGCTGACCATAGTCAGACATGAGTTGGTTTACGTTATATTAAGGTGTGGTGCCCCTGAGGGTCCAGTCACCACAGAGGTACTGCACCTCAGCCAGAGGTGTGGTACTCCGCTCTCGGGTAAAGAGGGGACACTACCCAGTACCCACACACTAGCACCCAATACTCGACCTCTTCAGGCCAGGGAGGAACTAGGTAGAAGGTGTGGGTGGAGAGAGTGACAGTTTGATGAGTTGTCATAGAAACTAGAGGGAGGAGTTAGTCAGTTAGTAGGGAGTTGGTGAGGAGAATTTGACGAAAGCAGACGTGAGGAGAGAAGCTCCTGAGAGAAGGAAAGAAGGGGTCATAGGGGCACGGGAAGTGAAGAATCCACCTGTGGCGCCCAAATCCACGCTGACTGCAGTCGGGTGGAGGGACCAGGTCGCAGTAGGGGACCAGCCCCAGACTAGCGGAGAACTGCAAGGCTCAGCTAGCAAACCGGAGACTGTGGTAATTGTATGTGCCACAGCCACAATCGCACATATTCACCGAAAAGTCAGCCACGTAGGATCAAGGGGACCAGGAGGACGTCACCCAAAAGGATCTAAGGCTGCTGACTTGGGACACTGTGTGTGAGGTGCAGGGCAGGAGAGGCAGGAGCCAGTGCAGTGAGAAGGCCAGAGAAGGAACATAAGAAGGGGGTTCTGGCAAAGTGTACTCCAAATTACCTGAGAGCTGGCTGGAGCACTGACCCGGAGGACATAGCACCCGGCTGGGGACTGCATATAAGAACTGTGAGTAAAGTTTTGAAACTGCACCCTGCTGTGTCCTCTGAATTATTACTGTGTCACCTGCCCTGCATCACAATATTTATCATCACTAACTTTAGTTCTTTAACTGCCCTGGGGCCTAGTTCTACCCTTGGAGAGCTGAAACATCTCTGCTGCGTCATCATCTGACCCAGTGGACCTGAACCGTAGCGTTGGCCATCTCCTAATTGCCGAGCACCACGGGTGGCATCATGAACAAACTCCCTATAAACTTTATTTCCCCCTTCATTTCATTAATTGTATTGGATGCCCAGTGCCATGGACCAGGTCACTGCTGCTGTGACAATGCCCCTGAACAACTGTCGGACCCTGCCCGAGTACCCCATGGCCCTAGCAGGCTACCAAAGGCATTTAGTAGAGATCATTATAAGAGTGAACTATTAGGTGCTATTTCTGCTTCTTATGAGAAAATACCCTGCACATTAGTCAGCAAATCCACCATGACTAGTGAGCCAAGAAGCAGGACATTGCTAGCTTCAGGCTATGTGCACACGTACAGGTCTTTTCGCATTTTTTTCGCGTTTTTTTGCACTAAAAACGCTATAAAAACTCATTAAAAACGCATACATTATGCATTCTATCATTTAGAATGCATTCTGCATGTTTTGAAGGAGGTTTTTGGCGTGCACTCAGCCTAGATGAAGCGAGGTGCCGGTGTAATGGACCAAAGGCCCCTATATAATGAAATTTAGATTCACCGCACTCTCTTAGGATAATGATGAAAAAGGTTGTGCCAATTTATTAAAGTATACTGGGAGCGTAACAGAATATTACAGTATATGCGATTAACAACGTTTCGGCTCCACCAGAGCCTTTGTCACGTATTCGCTGTGGAAAAAAAAGAAATATGCAACACAGAAATAAAATAAATAACATAAATAAAATAAATAAAATAACAAAACAATACATAATAATACATTGTAAATGCGATTGGTTGTCCTAAACGTCAAGAATAAGGAGGGAGGTGCCCACCAACACAAACGTATAAGGACGTCCATAGAAAAGCTGACCAGGGAATCATATGTCTGGGTAAGTTGTGTATCCTGTGGGTAGGGATGATACAATCAGTGCCAGCATAGAAGGATACAGACATAATTGGAGAGAGGCAGTGCGTTGCAACATACCACATAATAGAAACATCATAAAAGGTCAAGTCAATCCCACAATAGCATAAATGATTACCGTATTTCAGGCACAAGATAGTGTACAGATGGGGGAAATTAGTAGAATCTCAGTGGTAAGCTGCAGGGAACAGTGATATAGAATTAGATGGTATAAGGTAAAGACATAGCGCTCCTAGGAACTGATAAAATACCTTGGATACTGCACTCAGTACTCTAAATAAGGCTCCCTTCGGATATTGTGGACCTGATAGAGGCAAACAGTATGTATGTAATATACCTGCAAATGTCTAATATGCGCCTAGAGAGACTGAAACCTGTTGTAGGATGTTTACCTGTATTATCGGCGTTAAGAGCGGCGCTCCCGCGCTGTGCTCAGTAGCAGCGTGTGTCAGGTCTGTGGCAGGGACAGCGTGTGTTAGTTAAGACACCGCCGAACCGGAAGTGAGTAGCGCCAACCGGAAGTGAGGTAACGCTATTGTGTGGAGCCTCAGTGCGCATATGCAGCTACTGTTGTGGCAACCTTGTAACTAGGTGCCGCTCGTAGCTCAGGTTAGGAGGCTGTATGGTGCAGTTACAAGCGGTATAGGCATGTATAGAGACCCGGAGGCTAAGAAATAGTACTGTAAAGCTCAGTATCTAACACCACTGGCGGAAAAAAAAAAAGAAAAGAAATTAAGGACTGACTATTATATGTAAAAATTGCTACTAAATACTAAATACTCAAGGGGAACAAATGGCAAAACAGGATACAGTGGGGTCGGGAGGGGGAATGGGGGGGGTGGGCTGAGGTGACTCACCTATACTAGATTTAGTGGATGCTGTGCAGTCATATGTTAACGGGTCTGAAAAGAAAGGAAGGTACAATAATTAGAGAATATAACAAGGCTCATGTTAACCAATCGATCTCCCTATTGAGCCCTTTGGGGGCCAATGTGTCAAGTTTATAAATCCAATGGGTTTCACGTGCTTTGAGAAGTTTAACATGATCGCCCCCTCTTCTGGGGCGAGGGACATGCTCAATCACTTGGAATTTGAGCTGTGCTACAGTATGTCTGGATTTGGAGAAATGCTCTGGTAGTGGTAACCAGTTCTTTTCGCACCTAATGGTAGATTTATGGCTAGCAATTCTGTCCTTGATGTGTTGTGTGGTTTCTTCTATGTATAGGAGGCCACATAGGCATTTGATTAGATACACGACAAAATTGGAGTCACATGTATGGAATCCGCGTACTGGATAGGATTTTCCTGTTCTTGGGTGGGTTATGGTGTCAGATTTAATGACATTCGAGCAGGACGCACAATTTAGGCAAGGAAAGGTGCCATTTCGTCGGGTGCCTAGTAATCTCTGTGTGGCAGTGGGTCGCTTACCACCAACGTCAGCTCTTACGAGTTTGTCCTTGATGTTGGGTGGTCTTTTGTTGCACATTAGGACTGGTTCCTTGAACGGAGAAATGGTCGGGTATGATTTGGTTAGAAGGGGCCAGTGTCTCCTGATAATAGATTGGACTTTGGGTACCAACGGATGGAACACATGTACAAACGGAACCCTTTCTCGTGTAGTACTAGGGGGCCAAGGTGATGGAGGTGAAAGAATATGTGCTTTCTCCTTTGTAAGAAGTTTAGAAGGATAACCTCGTGTTAGAAATTTGGAGGTCATGGTATCCAATCTATCATTGAGTGTTATGGGATCAGAGACAATGCGAGCTACCCTATTAAGCTGAGACCGTGGCAGGCTATCCTTTAATGAGCGTGGATGGCAGCTAGTATACTGTAAAAAACTATTGCAGTCAGTTGGTTTGCAATAAACATCAGTGGAGAGATTTCCATTGATATCCTTGATGACTTTGGTGTCCAGAAAGGGTACTGAGTTGGCATTATAGTGGATAGTGAACTGGAGTTCTGGGAGAATCGAGTTAAGGTACAAATGAAAGGATTGTAATGTGTCTGAAGTACCTGTCCAGATGAGAAAAATGTCATCAATGTAGCGATGATAGCATAAAACATGTTGCAGGTACAATCCGTTAGTGAACACATGTATTTTTTCAAAATGGTTCATAAATGCGTTAGCGTAGGCTGGCGCAACATTCGAACCCATTGCGGTCCCGCACTTCTGGATGTAGAAGGTATCCTCAAATAGGAAGTAGTTGTCATATAATACTAGTGTGAGTAGGTCTAAACAGAATTGGATCCCCTCCTCTGATATCGAAGATTGACCTAATAGGTCTTTAGTAGCCTCAATGCCTTTCGTATGTTGGATTGATGTATAGAGACTATTAACATCTAGTGTAACAAGGATACTCTCAGGTGGCACTTTGTTAAGTCGTTTGATGATATTAAGAAAGTGACCGGTGTCTAGGAGAAAGGATTGGGTGGATTTAATCAGAGGTGTGAGGATCCTCTCCAGAAAAACTGACAGGGGAGACAGAACAGAATCCGTTGAAGCCACTATAGGGCGGCCTGGGGGGTTGAGTAGTGATTTGTGGATCTTTGGTAACACATAAAAGACCGGTGTTATCGGATGGGGATTAGTAAGGAAGGTTGCTGTTTTTTGATCGATGGTGTGTTGAGACAAGTAAGTGTCAATGACACTTTTGATCTTGCGACTAATGGCTGCAACCGGATCTCTGGATATGATTTCATAGGTATTAGTATCTGCTAATTGACGATAAATCTCACCCATGTACTGTGTACGATTCATCACTACGATTGCTCCCCCTTTGTCCGCTGGTTTCACTATGATAGAATTGTTAGAGTGCAGAGAGGACAGAGCCTGTTTTTCCGTAGAAGACAGGTTGGAGTGAGGAGGAAACAGACCAAGACGTTGTTGGTGTATAAGAGAATCTACTTCCTGATCTACAAGAGAAATAAATGTTTCTGTAGCATGATAAGTCCTAGGAGGGCAGAAGTTGCTACGATTACGAAGACCCAGGGTAGTGATAGACAACGCCGATGGCGTGCCATCATCCCTTGAGGGCATAGGAGTACGTACATTGTCCATATTGAGTCCAAAATGGGTCTTTAACCTAATAGTCCGGTAGAAACTCTCTAAGTCTTTCTGTATCCTGTTTTGCCATTTGTTCCCCTTGAGTATTTAGTATTTAGTAGCAATTTTTACATATAATAGTCAGTCCTTAATTTCTTTTTTATTTTTTTTTCCGCCAGTGGTGTTAGATACTGAGCTTTACATTACTATTTCTTAGCCTCCGGGTCTCTATACATGCCTATACCGCTTGTAACTGCACCATACAGCCTCCTAACCTGAGCTACGAGCGGCACCTAGTTACAAGGTTGCCACAACAGTAGCTGCATATGCGCACTGAGGCTCCACACAATAGCGTTACGTCACTTTCGGTTGGCGCTACTCACTTCCGGTTCGGCGGTGTCTTAACTAACACACGCTGTCCCTGCCACAGACCTGACACACGCTGCTACTGAGCACAGCGCGGGAGCGCCGCTCTTAACGCCGATAATACAGGTAAACATCCTACAACAGGTTTCAGTTTCTCTAGGCGCATATTAGACATCTGCAGGTATATTACATACATACTGTTTGCCTCTATCAGGTCCACAATATCCGAAGGGAGCCTCATTTAGAGTACTGAGTGCAGTATCCAAGGTATTTTATCAGTTCCTAGGAGCGCTATGTCTTTACCTTATACCATCTAATTCTATATCACTGTTCCCTGCAGCTCACCACTGGGATTCTACTAATTTCCCCCATCTGTACACTATCTTGTGCCTGAAATACGGTAATCATTTATGCTATTGTGGGATTGACTTGACCTTTTATGATGTTTCTATTATGTGGTATGTTGCAACGCACTGCCTCTCTCCAATTATGTCTGTATCCTTCTATGCTGGCACTGATTGTATCATCCCTACCCACAGGATACACAACTTACCCAGACATATGATTCCCTGGTCAGCTTTTCTATGGACGTCCTTATACGTTTGTGTTGGTGGGCACCTCCCTCCTTATTCTTGACGTTTAGGACAACCAATCGCATTTACAATGTATTTTTATGTATTGTTTTGTTATTTTATTTATTTTATTTATGATATTTATTTTATTTCTGTGTTGCATATTTCTTTTTTTTCCACAGCGAATACGTGACAAAGGCTCTGGTGGAGCCGAAACGTTGTTAATCGCATATACTGTAATATTCTGTTACGCTCCCAGTATACTTTAATAAATTGGCACAACCTTTTTCATCATTATCCTAAGAGAGTGCGGTGAATCTAAATTTCATTCTGCATGTTTTGTGCACATGGATGCGTTTTTTTTCCGCGAAAAAACGCATCGCAGTAAAAAAAATGAGCATGTTCATTATTTTTGCGGATTTTCTGTATTTTTCCCGCAATTCTATGCATTTGGGAAAAAACGCACCAAAAGCGCACCAAAAACGCGTCAAAAACGCACCAAAAACGCATCAAAAACGCATCAAAATCGCGGTAAAAACGCATGCGGATTTCTGGCAGAAATGTCCGTTTTTTTGTCAGGAAAATTTCTGCAAGAAATCCTGACGTGTGCACATACCCTAAGCTATCTTACAAGAAAGCAGGCATAAAATCAGCCATGCAGTTTGACTATGACAACAAGGACATCAGCAGGACCTAGTTATTGGATGCTATTACTATAACCATGCCTCCATATTATCAGCAAAGGGGAAATCTTCAGTTGACGAGAGAATTATTAAATGCAGCAACTTAGAGATTTTCCACCTCTGGTGACCTCTTTGTCAAGCGCTAGATCTTGCCAAATCCTAAGATAATGCACACTCCATTCGAATTTGACTCCTCTTTCTGGCTCCAGAGGTCATCACATCACCGGAAGTCAGGTTTGCCAACTTGACTTTTTATTTTTTCTGGACAGCTTATTAAAAAATCACGGACAGACACTGTTAGGACTGGCGGAACGCACCAAGACAGATGGTATAGATGCGTTCGCAGTCCGGGGTCCACCGTGCAGGTGAAAACCTGCTGCTAGCAATTAGCAGACTATATGGCGGTACACTAGAGTATACACGCGTGGGTTAACCTCACCCAGCGTGAAAGAAGCAATCCTGTTAAGGCACAGGACCGCGGTACCGCACCTAAAGCGCGAGCAAGTAGTCAGCAAACTCAACCCCAACTGGGATTGAAGTCCGATTAGACCCTTGCTGGCGCAACACCGCAACTGGGTGTGAAATGAAACAGAAGAGCATGCAGTGCCGCACTGACGAACGCCACTAACCACCCAGGCTTGGGTAAGGAAAGCACAGAGGAAGTGCACGGCGCCGTACTGGTGGTCACAGCAACTGGACGCTATAATGTGTGACTAGTGCTGTAGGATAAGTCGGGCGCTAGGTAGCAGCCATACACCTTCCGCGAACAGTCATACTATAGGGTAGGGGTATCCAAGGACGACTTGCACTCACAACATACACACATTAGCAATTGTTTGACAATACTAGCGCATGGCCGTGCGGTCATGCGCAGTTTATATAGCTGCAGCACAGGAAGTGGCCACAGCACTTTTGCCCTTCTAGGACCTGCCAAGAGGACCAATGGAATGTGCTGCAGAGCCTGAGCACATGACCCTCGATCTCCAACGGGAGACCTTACGCTGGGCATGCTCAGTACGTGCAGACAAGGACTTAGTCCCAGAGAAGTCCGCTCGCTGCTGACCAGCACAGACTTTAATAGCAGAGACTGGAGAAGCAGCAGTAACTCTCAGAACAGAGTGAGAATGAGCAAGACGCTGGGACCGACGTCCTTGCTGAGCAGACTCCACTGCAGCTGGACAAGAATGGGAGACCGCAGCGGAGGTGGCTCGAGATTCCCCCTGTGCAGAAGCGGGAACTCGACCCCTAACATGCCCCCCCTCCTTGGGCCTCGCTACATTCGAAGGCAGCAATGAGCTGCGGAGCCCGAATGTGCTCAGCAGGCTCCCAGGACCTATCCTCAGGGCTGTAACCCTTCCAGTCCACCCAAAAAAAAATTTTTCCACGTACCACCTTGCACCCCAAGATAGCGTTCACCTCGAAATCGTCCGTAGACGAACCCGATGTCCCGGCAGATGACTCAGAAAACCGAGACATGTATACGGGCTTAAGGAGGGACACATGAAAGGTGTCGGTGATACCAAGGCGTGGAGGAAGGGCCAGACGGTAGACCACAGGATTAACCTGTTCGAGGACCTTGAAGGGACCCAAGTAGCGAGGAGCAAATTTAGTGGACTCAACTCGCAGCCTGATGTTACGGGCGGAGAGCCACACCAAGTCGCCAGGAGCAAAGGACGGGGCGGGGCGCCGATGAGCATCGGCGGAGGACCTCATTCTCTCCTTAGAGGCCCGAATGGCATCCTGAGTGCGGTCCCAAATATCCCGTGCCTCCACAGCCCAGTCTGCCACCCTGGAGTCTGCGGAAGACACGGGCATAGGCACAGGTACCCATGGATGCTGACCATAGTTGAGGAGGAATGGGGTTTGTCCAGTGGAGTCGGCTACGGCGTTGTTCAGCGCAAACTCTGCCCATGATAGCAAGGATGCCCAGTCATCCTGCCTGGCTGAAACAAAATGTCGCAGGTATGTGACCAAGGTCTGGTTGGCCCTCTCTACCAACCCATTCGTCTCGGGATGATAAGCGGAAGAGAGATTCAACTCAATACTGAGAAGACGACACAGCTCTCTCCAGAACCGAGATGCAAACTGGGGACCCCGGTCACTGACAATTTTGTCAGGCATACCATGTAGGCGGAAGATGTGCTTAATGAACAACGCAGCCAAAGCCCGTGCAGAAGGTAACCGTGGTAGCGGCACCAAATGCACCATTTTCGAGAAATGATCGGTGATTACCCAAATGATGGTACAGCCGCGAGACTTCGGCAAACCCACGACAAAATCCATCCCGACCATCTCCCAGGGCCTATCTGCCACCGGCAAGGGATAGAGCAACCCAGCTGGCCTTTGACGCGGAGATTTATTTTTGGCGCAGGAGACACACGCCAGAATATAATCCCTGACATCCCGGACCATATGCGGCCACCAGTACGTCCTCGCCAGTAGCTCAGATGTCCTCTTTGTCCCAAAGTGTCCACCCACTCTGGACGAATGAGCCCAAGAGAGAACCTCCGGTCGCAAATTAATGGGCACAAAAGTCTTGCCCGGAGGCACAGACTCAAGCGAAACCGGTGCTACGGTTCTCAGGCTCTCAGAGGGAACAATAAGCCGAGGCTCCTCTTCCTCCTCTTCAGTTGACATAAGGGAGCGAGAGAGAGCATCAGCACGAATATTCTTCTCCCCGGTGAGAAAATGAAGAGAAAAGTGGAACCGGGAAAAGAACAAGGACCATCTGGCTTGGCGAGAATTTAGCCGCTGGGCTGTCTGTAAGTAGACCAAATTTTTGTGGTCAGTGTAAACCTGGAAGGGAAACCGCGCACCTTCCAGAAGATGTCTCCACTCTGAAAAGGCCAACTTCATTGCTAGCAGCTCCCTATCCCCGATGGAGTAGTTTCTCTCCGCTGGCGAGAAAGTCTTAGAGAAGAAGAAGCATGGATGCTTCCGACCTTGAGCATCCTTCTGGTAGAGGACTGCTCCAGCACCAACGGACGAGGCATCCACCTCCATTAGGAATGGCTTATCCACATCGGGACGATGCAAGATGGGAGCGCTAGCAAAGTGGGACTTAATAGAAGTGAAGGCCTTGGAGACCTCTTCCGACCACAATTTAGGATTCGCTCCCTTCTTGGTGAGGGCTACCAAGGGAGCTACCAGAGTTGAGAAGTGGGGAATGAACTGGCGGTAATAGTTAATGAACCCCATAAAGCGCTGCACCGCTTTAAGAGAATGGGGCTCTTGCCAGTCCATCACAGCCTGTAGTTTGGCAGGATCCATAGCCAATCCCTGGGCGGAGATGATATAGCCCAGGAACGGCAAAGACTCCTGCTCAAACATACACTTCTCCAACTTAGCGTAAAGAGAGTTTGCCCGTAGGAGGTCGAAGACTCTGCCAACATCTCTCCGGTGGGAGTCAATATCTGGAGAAAAGATGGGAATATCATCCAGATAGACTACAACTGAGGTGGAAAGCATATCCCGGAAGATGTCGTTGACAAAGTCTTGAAAAACGGCTGGGGCATTACAGAGCCCGAAGGGCATCACCAGATACTCATAGTGCCCATCTCTGGTGTTAAACGCCGTTTTCCATTCGTCCCCCTCACAGATGCGAATCAGGTTGTAAGCACCCCGCAGATCTAATTTAGTAAATACCCTTGCTCCCCGAAGCCTATCGAAGAGCTCAGATATCAAGGGCAAAGGATACTTGTTCTTAACGGTGATAGCGTTAAGACCCCTGTAGTCTATGCATGGACGTAGCTCCCCATTCTTCTTCTGCACGAAGAAGAACCCTGCCCCAGCAGGTGACACTGACTTCCTGATAAACCCTCTTGCCAGATTCTCTTGAATGTACTGAGACATGGCCTCCGTCTCCGGGAGAGATAATGGATAAACTCGACCCCGGGGAGGCTCCGCACCAGGCAAGAGATCGATAGGACAGTCACAGGGGCGATGGGGCGGAAGGGTCTCCGCCGCCTTCTTGGAGAACACGTCTGCGTAAGACCAATATTGCTTGGGGAGAGAGGATAGATCTGCGGGTACCTCAGTAGTAGCAACCTGAACGCACTCTCGGTGACACCTACCCCCACATGATTCACCCCATCCCAGAATTCTGCCTGAGGACCACTCGATGTGAGGAGAGTGGTACCGTAGCCAAGGTATCCCCAACAGGACCTCATCAATACCCTCAGGAATGACGAGCAGAGAAATAATCTCCTGATGGGATGGCGACAGGGACAGAGTAACAGGGATGGTCTGATGTGTTATCTGTGCGGGGAGTGTCGACCCATTCACCACTCGTACCGTTACTGGTTGAGATAGCATAACCAGGGGTATTGCGTGACGTTGGGCGAAGGCAGAAGACATAAAATTGCCCTCCGCCCCAGAATCCACGCAGAGGTCTACCGAGTGGGAGGATGAGCCAAAGGTAATTGTCCCCTTAAAGGACAATTTGGAGGCAAACGTCGCAGTGTCTAGTGCACCTCCACCTACTACCACTAGACGCTGACGTTTCCTCGACCGCTGATGACATCTGGTGGCAAGATGTCCTGACTGTTGGCAAACATGGCAACCCTGGAGTGCACGAGCGGTCTGGGACTTAGATCCCGCTCGTGACACCACCTTAGGTTCCTGGAACTCAGGAGCCTGGACTGGAGATTCCAAAGGTTTGGCGAAGGTGGGAGCCAGCCGAAACCTCTGCCTACACTGGGCTCGCTCTAACCTCCGCTCGTGAAAACGGAGGTCAATGCGAGTAGATACTGCTATTAACTCCTCCAGTGTGGCGGGAATCTCCCTAGTGGCCAGAGCATCCTTAACGTGGTCAGCCAGCCCCCTCCAAAATATAGGGATAAGGGCTTTATCCGACCACTCCAGCTCAGATGCCAGAGTGCGGAAATGGACGGCAAAAAGGCTGACCAAGGACGAGCCCTGAGTCAGTGCTAACAGTTGGAGCGCCGTGTCATGGGTGACACGAGGTCCTAGAAAGACCTGTTTCAGAGTGCTCAGGAATAACGGAGCACTCTGCACCACATGATCGCCACGCTCCCACAGCGGCGTAGCCCACTGCAACGCCCTGTCCGACAATAAGGAAATTATAAAGCCCACCTTAGCCCGCTCTGTAGGGAAACGAGAGGCCAGAAGCTCGAGATGTATTGAGCACTGACTCACGAAACCCCTACAGGACTTACTGTCACCAGAAAATTTCTCTGGTAGCGGGAGGCGAGATAGCGTCGGTACAGGAGCGGCAGTGGACAAGGTAGCTGCAGCCACACTTGCAGCCTGAACAGCGACAGCAGTAACATCCACAGCTGAGGTTGAACGCTCAAGAGCCGCCAACCTTCCCTCCAGCTGCTGGATGTACCGCTGTAAACGCTGGTCGTCCGCCATTTTACTAGCCAGACCCTGGCGCTAGTATTCTGTTAGGACTGGCGGAACGCACCAAGACAGATGGTATAGATGCGTTCGCAGTCCGGGGTCCACCGTGCAGGTGAAAACCTGCTGCTAGCAATTAGCAGACTATATGGCGGTACACTAGAGTATACACGCGTGGGTTAACCTCACCCAGCGTGAAAGAAGCAATCCTGTTAAGGCACAGGACCGCGGTACCGCACCTAAAGCGCGAGCAAGTAGTCAGCAAACTCAACCCCAACTGGGATTGAAGTCCGATTAGACCCTTGCTGGCGCAACACCGCAACTGGGTGTGAAATGAAACAGAAGAGCATGCAGTGCCGCACTGACGAACGCCACTAACCACCCAGGCTTGGGTAAGGAAAGCACAGAGGAAGTGCACGGCGCCGTACTGGCGGTCACAGCAACTGGACGCTATAATGTGTGACTAGTGCTGTAGGATAAGTCGGGCGCTAGGTAGCAGCCATACACCTTCCGCGAACAGTCATACTAAAGGGTAGGGGTATCCAAGGACGACTTGCACTCACAACATACACACATTAGCAATTGTTTGACAATACTAGCGCATGGCCGTGCGGTCATGCGCAGTTTATATAGCAGCAGCACAGGAAGTGGCCACAGCACTTTTGCCCTTCTAGGACCTGCCAAGAGGACCAATGGAATGTGCTGCAGAGCCTGAGCACATGACCCTCGATCTCCAACGGGAGACCTTACGCTGGGCATGCTCAGTACGTGCAGACAAGGACTTAGTCCCAGAGAAGTCCGCTCGCTGCTGACCAGCACAGACTTTAATAGCAGAGACTGGAGAAGCAGCAGTAACTCTCAGAACAGAGTGAGAATGAGCAAGACGCTGGGACCGACGTCCTTGCTGAGCAGACTCCACTGCGGCTGGACAAGAATGGGAGACCGCAGCGGAGGTGGCTCGAGATTCCCCCTGTGCAGAAGCAGGAACTCGACCCCTAACAGACACGATTTTTTGTGGACACATTTGAAAACCATAGTAAATCATTATGATGATAAGTGATACATGTCTATAGATATAGTTCTGAAAGGTAGACCTCAGCTGCATTCATTGTAAGCATAAAATGATCATAATTACGGTCAAAATAATCTATTTAAGTTTCTTCGCCTTCAAAAAATGGACAAAAAAATTGTCCTATTTTTATGACTGTTCTCGAATTTCTGGCCGGTTTGAAGTCATCTCTAGTCAGCAGTTGACTGCAAATTGCATACTTGTATTGCCAGTTGGGTCAAGTAGCAGATCCAAATCCGCATGTCCAAGACACTAGAGGTGGCAAAACCTTTAAATAAAGTCTGTATTTCTTCTAGGTCCCATTCCTTAATTTACAAACAAATGGCTTAATATTATCATCCTGAAGAATTCGAGAGGATGGCCAACACATGGAGATTGCTTAGCATTGCCACTACAACCAAAACACTTGACCACAATGTAGACAAAGATAATAGAAGGATTTGATCGGAAATGGAAAGTCATGAAAGGTGACGTACCAAAATAGGTAAAGTTATTAATCCAACATCTTGTTCAGATTCCAAGAAGATCGCTGCCAACAATCCCTGAGAATTCAATGAAGTAGAAAGTGTTTCTGTAGGACATTTCTTTGTGGCTTGCCACAGGGCTGAACGTCTAGTTCCTGTGAAAAAAAAATGTGGATCAGAAAGTAACAGTCTGGGTTAGATTTCGTTAGCAGAGGGGTACAAGAGCCGCCTGAATCTGAAAATGAACACTGGAACCTTTTTTTTAAAACTTTTTCAACAAAGATATATTCTGACTATTATTGAGAGGAGCAGTTTGGTTAAGTGAGCAGTGGGCAACTTGTGACTTACATGAGATATTGTGGAACATTTCTTGCAAATAAAATATATTTAAGCAATATTCAATCATCTGCATATTTGGCAGCTCTAGCCCTTTATGATACACACAGTAACACATACTGGTGCCCCTGACAGTAGAGGTGTTAATCTAATAAAGTAACTGGGGAATTTAAAGTAAAGGTCTGATGAAAATTGAAGATTTACAGCCTAGAGAAACGTGTAAGTCGAACTGTTTATAACAGCAATGTTTTCCTAGCTCACAGCAGGGCACCAGAATGTGTTATTTAACACCATCCTCAAATTAAGTAGCATATAGATAAATATAATTGCAGGCTAAATTTCCATACTGAAACTGGTCTACTGGGACATATAAGCAGGGTAATATTTTCCTAGTAGAATTATTTGTGAGGAAGTAGCAGAATAAATCCTTTTGGATCAAGAGATGTGTGAAGCAATTGTGGCTCGTAGCTTGGGACGTTATTGAAGCTTTTCTTAATGCAAAGTACTCAAGAACTTGGAAAGCTTAATGATTTAGGGATGAAAGTACATTGAAAAGTGGGGATTTGCATTTGGGTTATTTGGTAAATATATAACGTATCGCCTTTGAGGCGCGTAATCTAATTTCTAAGGTACTCACACAAAAGAGCTAAATTCATAGGATGATAATTAACCATATACTTAACCTTTAGTAAGTGTTGATCTATAGATTGCTGACAGTCTCTTTATATGTCTCTAATACGTAAGCCTATGTCTCATATCTGAAAACTGGATTGTTTTGGATTCTAGTAGGGTAGGAAAAAGATTTAACAAACCGTATTATCAGATTATAAGACACACCCCCCCCCCTCCCTATTTGGGAGGAAAATGGGGTGCGTTTTATCATTTGAAGTGAGCTTACCGGGGGAAGGGGGTATTGGCGGCGGTGGAGAAGGGTCACAGAAGATAGGGCCGCTGCTTTAGGAGGCCGGCAGCAGCAGGACTGAGGAAATGCTGCAGTGTCTGAGTGCTCATTAGATGTCGGCAGCGGTGAGCGGGGTCCCCTTTCCCATTCAGTTCCCTGCGGTGGGCTTTGGGAAAATTGCTACCACAGGTGGCGCATGCACAGACTGAGATCTCAGGACACAAGGCTAATGTCATTATCCGTGGCCACACTCACTTCGCAGTGCTCATCTCTATCTCTCTTTTTCTTGTATTGAAATTTGTGCAAATTTCTTCAACGCAAATTAAATTTTGGGGAATTCAGCACAAGGTTCTACACTGATAAATACATGGTAACTTGGTAAGTTTGTGAGTGGCTGTATGCATCAGTACTTTGCACCTGTGCTGCCCCTGCCTTTAGCATGGGGGTCTGCTGCATCCGGCTAGTGCATTGTTAATCAGGCCTGGTGCTAGTAAGGCTGTATCTTTTTTCTCTGATGTTTTTTGAAAATTTGTAATATGTTAGCTATTTTAATTTTAGATTTAGGACACGCAAGTGTGAAGACCCTTGACGTGGTTTGCGAGCTGACCTATTTTGGTGCAGGATACAGCCAGGCCCTTTAGTGTTGTTTGGGTGTCCTGGGGTGTCTGTCTTTGTGGGGTGCACTTATATAGTGCTGGACAGCTCACCTGATCTAATGGCATGTGCATCATCAATACGCTGTAACCAGTCACTGTACACTACGTCTGTGTGACTGGCGTCCTATATGCAAGCTCCATCTGGGTGCATGTTTAGTACTACACAGCCACCCCCTCAATGAATTGGTAGGCTTGTAAGTGGCGGTCTGCATCAGTATTTTGTATCTGTGCTGCCCTCACATCATGGGGGTCTGCTGCACCTTGCTAGTGCATTGGTAATCTGACCTGGTGTTGGTAAGGGTACCGTCACACTGAAACGATGCTGCAGCGATACGACAACGATGTCGATCGCTGCAGCGTCGCTGTTTGGTCGCTGGAGAGCTGTCACACAGACCGCTCTCCAGCGACCAACGATCCTGAAGTCCCCTGGTAACCAGGGTAAACATCGGGTTACTAAGCGCAGGGCCGCGCTTAGTAACCCGATGTTTACCCTGGTTACCAGCGTAAACGTAAAAAAAAAAAACATTACATACTTACATTCCGTGTCTGTCCTCCGGCGCTGTGCTTTCCTCTGCACTGTCAGAGCCGGTCAGCCGTAAAGCAGAGCGGTGACGTCACCGCTGTGCTTTCTGGCTGGCCGGCGCTGACACAGGATGCAGGAGGAGTGCAGAGAAGCAGAGCGCAGGGGACAGACAGCTGAAGGTAAGTATGTAATGTTTTTTTTTTTTACGTTTACCCTGGTTACCAGTGAAGACATTGCTGAATCGGCGTCACACACGCCGATTCAGCGATGTCAGCGTGAGATCCAGCGACGAAATAAAGTTTCAGACGATCTGTTACGACGTACGATTCTCAGCGAGGTCTGTTGTGAATTCTGTTGTCGGGCTCCCTCCTGTGGTCATGAATGGTACTTTGGCTGGTTCTGTCCATGGACTTCCTCTGGTGGGTGTTTCTGAGTTTCACAGGTGACGAGGTTAATTTGTTAGCTGCTGCTCTATTTAACTCCACTTGGATCTTTGCTCCATGCCACCTGTCAATGTTCCAGTATTGGTCTGTTCACTCCTGGATCGTTCTTGTGACCTGTCTTCCCATCAGAAGCTAAGTTCCAGCTTGTGTTTCTTTGGTTTGCTATTTCTCTGTCCAGCTTGCTTTTTGGTTTGTTGTCTTGCTTGCTGGAAGCTCTGGGACGCAGAGGGAGCGCCTCCGCACCGTGAGTCGGTGCGGAGAGTCTTTTTGTGCCCTCTGCGTGGTCTTTTTGTAGGTTTTTGTGCTGACCGCAAAGTAACCTTTCCTATCCTCAGTCTGTTCAGTAAGTCGGGCCTCACTTTGCTAAATCTATTTCATCTCTGTGTTTGTATTTTCATCTTTACTCACAGTCATTATATGTGGGGGGCTGCCTTTTCCTTTGGGGAATTTCTATGAGGCAAGGTAGGCTTTATTTTTCTATCTTCAGGGCTAGCTAGTTTCTTAGGCTGTGCTGAGTTGCATAGGGAGCGTTAGGCGCAATCCACAGCTAATTTCTAGTGTGTTTGATAGGTTTAGGGATTGCGGTCAGCAGAGTTCCCACGTCCCAAAGCTCGACCTTATTATCAGTCACTATGAGGTCATTCCGTGTGCTCTTAGCCACCAGGTCCATTATTGTCCTGACTACCAGGTCATAACAGTACAGGTGGCCCAAAGTACTAATGCATCTCAATAGAGGGATAAGAGAAGTTCTGAGACCATTTTTTTTTCTTTGTAGTGTGTTTTGTCTCTATTTTCCCCTTTACCTCTGGGTGGTTCAGGACACTGGTGTAAACATGGACATTCAAGGTCTGTCCTCTTGGATGGATAGTCTCACTACAAGGATACAAAACATTCAAGATTTTGTGGTTCAGAATCCGATGTCAGAGCCTAGGATTCCAATTCCTGATTTGTTTTTTGGTGATAGATCTAAGTTCTTGAATTTCAAAAATAATTGTAAATTGTTTCTTGCCTTGAAACCTCGCTCCTCAGGTGACCCTGTTCAACAAGTAAAGATCATTATTTCTTTGTTACATGGTGACCCTCAAGACTGGGCATTTTCCCTTGCGCCAGGAGATCCAGCATTGCGTGATGTTGATGCGTTTTTCCTGGCGCTTGGATTGCTTTATGACGAACCTAATTCAGTGGATCAGGCAGAGAAAATCTTGCTGGCTCTGTGTCAGGTTCAGGATGAAGCGGAGATATATTGTCAGAAGTTTAGAAAGTGGTCTGTGCTCACTCAGTGGAATGAATGTGCCCTGGCAGCAATCTTCAGAAAGGGTCTCTCTGAAGCCCTTAAGGATGTCATGGTGGGGTTTCCCATGCCTGCTGGTCTGAATGAGTCTATGTCCTTGGCCATTCAGACCGATCGACGCTTGCGTGAGCGTAAAGCTGTGCACCATTTGGCGGTACTATCTGAGCATGGGCCTGAGCCTATGCAATGTGATAGGACTTTGACCAGAGCTGAACGGCAAGAACACAGACGTCGGAATGGGCTATGTTTTTACTGTGGTGATTCCACTCATGCTATCTCCGATTGTCCTAAGCGCACTAAGCGGTTCGCTAGGTCTGCCACCATTGGTACGGTACAGTCTAAATTTCTTTTGTCTGTTACTCTGATTTGCTCTTTGTCATCCTATTCTGTTATGGCATTTGTGGATTCAGGCGCTGCCCTGAATTTGATGGACTTGGAGTATGCTAGGCGCTGTGGTTTTTTCTTGGAGCCCTTGTAGTATCCTATTCCATTGAGAGGAATTGATGCTACGCCTTTGGCCAAGAATAAGCCTCAGTATTGGACCCAATTGACCATGTGCATGGCTCCTGCACATCAGGAGGATATCCGCTTTTTGGTGTTGCATAATCTGCATGATGTGGTCGTTTTGGGGTTGCCATGGCTACAGGTTCATAATCCAGTATTGGACTGGAAATCTATGTCTGTGTCCAGCTGGGGTTGCCAGGGGGTACATGGTGATGTTCCATTTTTGTCTATTTCGTCTTCCACTCCTTCTGAAGTTCCAGAGTTTTTGTCGGATTATTGGGATGTATTTGATGAGCCCAAAGCCAGTGCCCTACCTCCTCATAGGGATTGCGATTGTGCAATTAATTTGATTCCTGGTAGTAAGTTTCCTAAAGGCCGATTGTTCAATTTATCTGTGCCAGAACACGCCGCTATGCGGAGTTATATAAAGGAATCCTTGGAGAAAGGCCATATTCGCCCGTCGTCATCACCGTTGGGAGCAGGGTTCTTTTTTGTGCCCAAGAAGGATGGTTCTTTGAGACCTTGTATTGATTACCGCCTTCTTAATAAAATTACAGTCAAATTTCAGTATCCTTTGTCGTTGCTGTCTGATGTGTTTGCTCGTATTAAAGGGGCTAGTTGGTTCACCAAGATAGATCTTCGAGGGGCGTATAATCTTGTGCGTATTAAACAAGGCGATGAGTGGAAAACAGCATTTAATACGCCCGAGGGCCATTTTGAGTACCTGGTTATGCCATTCGGGCTTTCCAATGCTCCATCAGTATTTCAGTCCTTTATGCATGACATCTTCCGAGAGTACCTGGATAAATTCCTGATTGTTTATTTGGATGATATTTTGGTCTTTTCGGATGATTGGGAGTCTCATGTGAAGCAGGTGAGAATGGTGTTCCAGGTCCTTCGTGCGAATTCCTTGTTTGTGAAGGGGTCAAAGTGTCTCTTTGGAGTTCAGAAGGTTTCGTTTTTGGGTTCATTTTTTCCCCTTCTACTATCGAGATGGACCCTGTTAAAGTCCAGGCCATTTACGATTGGACTCAGCCGACATCTGTGAAGAGCCTGCAAAAGTTCCTGGGCTTTGCTAATTTTTATCGGCACTTCATCGCTAATTTTTCTACTGTTGCTAAACCGTTGACTGATTTGACCAAGAAGGGTGCTGATGTGGTCAATTGGTCTTCTGCGGCTGTAGAGGCTTTTCAGGAGTTGAAGCGCCGTTTTTCTTCTGCCCCTGTGTTGTGCCAGCCAGATGTTTCGCTTCCGTTTCAGGTTGAGGTTGATGCTTCTGAGATTGGAGCAGGGGCTGTTTTGTCGCAAAGAAGTTCTGAGGGCTCGGTGATGAAGCCATGTGCTTTCTTTTCTAGAAAGTTTTCGCCTGCTGAGCGAAACTATGATGTTGGTAATCGTGAATTGTTGACCATGAAGTGTGCATTCGAGGAGTGGCGTCATTGGCTGGAAGGAGCCAAGCATCGCGTGGTGGTCTTGACAGATCACAAGAATTTGACTTATCTTGAGTCTGCCAAACGGTTGAATCCTAGACAGGCTCGATGGTCATTATTTTTCTCCCGTTTTGATTTTGTGGTTTCGTACCTTCCGGGCTCTAAGAATGTGAAGGCTGATGCTCTGTCAAGGAGTTTTGTGCCTGACTCTCCGGGTGTTCCTGAGCCGGCAGGTATTCTCAAAGAGGGGGTAATTTTGTCTGCCATCTCCCCTGATTTGCGGCGGGTGCTGCAAAAATTTCAGGCTGATAGACCTGACCGTTGCCCAGCGGAGAAACTGTTTGTCCCTGATAGATGGACTAGTAGAGTTATCTCTGAGATTCATTGTTCAGTGTTGGCTGGGCATCCTGGAATCTTTGGTACCAGAGATTTGGTGGCTAGATCCTTCTGGTGGCCGTCTTTGTCGCGGGATGTGCGTTCTTTTGTGCAGTCCTGTGGGACTTGTGCTCGGGCTAAGCCCTGCTGTTCTCGTGCCAGTGGGTTGCTTTTGCCCTTGCCGGTCCCGAAGAGGCCCTGGACGCATATTTCTATGGATTTTATTTCGGATCTCCCCGTCTCTCAAAAGATGTCGGTCATTTGGGTGGTTTGTGATCGCTTTTCTAAGATGGTCCATTTGGTACCTTTGTCTAAATTGCCTTCCTCCTCTGATTTGGTGCCATTATTTTTCCAGCATGTGGTTCGTTTACATGGTATCCCGGAGAACATCGTTTCTGACAGAGGTTCCCAGTTTGTTTCAAGGTTTTGGCGATCCTTTTGTGCTAGGATGGGCATTGATTTGTCTTTTTCCTCGGCTTTCCATCCTCAGACAAATGGCCAAACCGAACGAACTAATCAAACTTTGGAAACATATCTGAGATGCTTTGTTTCTGCTGATCAGGATGATTGGGTGTCCTTTTTGCCGTTGGCTGAGTTCGCCCTTAATAATCGGGCCAGCTCGGCTACTTTGGTTTCGCCGTTTTTTTGCAATTCTGGTTTCCATCCTCGTTTCTCTTCAGGGCAGGTTGAGTCTTCAGACTGTCCTGGTGTAGATACTGTGGTGGATAGATTGCAGCAGATTTGGACTCATGTGGTGGACAATTTGACATTGTCCCAGGAGAAGGCTCAACGTTTCGCTAACCGCCGGCGCTGTGTGGGTCCCCGACTTCGTGTTGGGGATTTGGTTTGGTTGTTGTCTCGTTATGTTCCTATGAAGGTTTCCTCTCCTAAGTTTAAGCCTCGTTTCATTGGTCCGTATAAGATTTCTGAGGTTATCAATCCTGTGTCATTTCGTTTGGCCCTTCCTGCTTCTTTTGCCATCCATAATGTGTTCCATAGGTCGTTATTGCGGAGATACGTGGCACCTGTGGTTCCATCCGTTGATCCTCCTGCCCCGGTGTTAGTTGAGGGGGAGTTGGAGTATGTGGTGGAGAAGATTTTGGATTCTCGTGTTTCGAGACGGAAACTCCAGTACCTGGTCAAGTGGAAGGGTTATGGTCAGGAAGATAATTCCTGGGTTTTTGCCTCTGATGTTCATGCTGCCGATCTGGTTCGTGCCTTTCATTTGGCTCATCGTGGTCGGCCTGGGGGCTCTGGTGAGGGTTCGGTGACCCCTCCTCAAGGGGGGGGTACTGTTGTGAATTCTGTTGTCGGGCTCCCTCCTGTGGTCATGAATGGTACTTCGGCTGGTTCTGTCCATGGACTTCCTCTGGTGGGTGTTTCTGAGTTTCACAGGTGACGAGGTTAATTCGTTAGCTGCTGCTCTATTTAACTCCACTTGGATCTTTGCTCCATGCCACCTGTCAATGTTCCAGTATTGGTCTGTTCACTCCTGGATCGTTCTTGTGACCTGTCTTCCCATCAGAAGCTAAGTTCCAGCTTGTGTTTCTTTGGTTTGCTATTTTTCTGTCCAGCTTGCTTTTTGGTTTGTTGTCTTGCTTGCTGGAAGCTCTGGGACGCAGAGGGAGCGCCTCCGCACCGTGAGTTGGTGCGGAGGGTCTTTTTGCGCCCTCTGCGTGGTCTTTATGTAGGTTTTTGTGCTGACCGCAAAGTAACCTTTCCTATCCTCGGTCTGTTCAGTAAGTCGGGCCTCACTTTGCTAAATCTATTTCATCTCTGTGTTTGTATTTTCATCTTTACTCACAGTCATTATATGTGGGGGGCTGCCTTTTCCTTTGGGGAATTTCTCTGAGGCAAGGTAGGCTTTATTTTTCTATCTTCAGGGCTAGCTAGTTTCTTAGGCTGTGCCGAGTTGCATAGGGAGCGTTAGGTGCAATCCACGGCTATTTCTAGTGTGTTTGATAGGTTTAGGGATTGCGGTCAGCAGAGTTCCCACGTCCCAGAGCTCGTCCTTATTATCAGTAACTATCAGGTCATTCCGTGTGCTCTTAACCACCAGGTCCATTATTGTCCTGACCACCAGGTCATAACAGGGGTCCCTGATCGCAGTAGCGTGTCAGATACAGCGAGATCGTAACGATATCGCTGGAACATCACGGATCGTGCCGTCCTAGCGATCAAAGTGCCACTGTGTGACGGTACCCTAAGGCTGTAACATTTCCTGTGATGTTTTTGAAATTTTGTTTTATGTTAGCCATAAACAACTTGCTCATTCAGACTCACCTGTAACAAGTGTGGACAATATGAAAATCACACCTAAAACCAGATAAAAAGGGGAATAGTTGACTCAAGCTTTGCATTGTGTGTCTGTGTGTGCTACACTACGCATGGAGAACAGAAAGAGAACTGAGTATTAAGAGCCAAAATTGTTGAACAATATCAACAATCTCAAGGTTTCAAGTTCATCTGCAGAGATCTTCCTTTGTCCATGGTGTGTAACATAATATGTTTACAACCCATGGCACTGTAGATAATCTCTCTGGATGTGGATGGGAGAGAAAATTGCTGAAAGGTTGCAACACAGGATAGTCCGGACAAGTTCCAAAGATGTTGAAGCTGTTCTGCAGGCTCAGGGTGCATCAGTGTCAGTGCGAACTGTCCGTCGATATTTGAATGAAATGAAATGCTATGGCAGGAGACTCAGGAGGACCCCTATTACTGACACAGAGACATAAAAAATCTAGACTGCAGTTTGCCAAAATGTATGCGAGTAATCCAAAATCCTTCTGTGAAAGCATCATGTGGACAGATGAGACCAAGATAGAGCTTTATGGTAAAGCACATCATTCTACTGTTTACCGAAAACAGAATGAGGCCTACAAAGAAAAGAACACAGTACCTACAGTCAAATATGGTGAAGGTTCAAAGATTTTCTTGGGTTGATTTGATGCCTCTGGCACTGGGTGCCTTGAATATGTGCAAGGCATCATGAAATCTGAAGACTACCAAAGGATGTTGATGTCGCAATATAGTGCCCATTGTCAGAAAGTTGTGTTTGCGTCCTAGGCCATGGGTCTTCAAGCAGGACCCATGACCCCAAACATACTTCAAGAAGCACCTGAAATGGATGAAAACAAAGTGCTGAAGAGTTCTGCAGTGGCCAGCAAGCAATGAGTCCAGATATAAATCCCATTGAACACCTTTGGAGAGATATTAAAATTGCTGTTGGAGGAAGGCCCCCTTCAAATATGAGACACCTGGAGCAGTTTGCAAAGAAGACTGGTCCAAAATTCCAGATAAGAGTTCTAAGAAGCTTGTTGATGATTATAGGAGGCGATTGATTGCAGTTATTTAGTCCAAAGGGTTTGCAACCAAATATTAAGTTGAGCGTGCCAACAATTTTGTCAAGCCCATTGTTGGGGTTTTGCGTTAAATTATGTCGAATTTGCCTTCTTTTCTCAGTTTTTTTGTGTTGTTTCAATACACACAAAATAAATAAAACTTTTTATGCTATGACTATATATAATATATATTTTATTTTAGTTTTATTTGGGGATGAACAGACTTTATTTCTATACAAAAAGACACAGGATTACAAATGACACTCGGTACTTATAGCACTGGGACCTCAGATGAAACCTATTTGGTCTACAATAAACAAAGAGTTGTCTATGGAGGTGCTTGTTGACAGGGTCACATTGGTCATGTCATGATTTAATCATGTGAGCACTGCAACCAATCACTGGGCTCAGCGAGGATGACCACAACGCTCAGTAATTCTTAACTCAGGAGGTGCTGGAATAAGATTCTACGCATTCATTGAGGGGTGGGCACATCTTTCTGCTACAACACACCAGCATCAGAAATGTACTCATGTCATAAACTGGCAGAACATTTCTGCCTTAGTTTACACCACTTTTATGGTGTAAATGACATTTGTCATTCCTCTAAGTTCCAAACACTTTTCACAACTTAGCTGAACTGGCAGAATAATCTCTAAAGTCACAAACTTTTGCAATATTTCAGTTTCACAATACGGATGTACTTGATTTGTTCTCCACCTTCATAGTATGTTTTATAACTATTACTCTTTTTTTCCAATATTGCATATAACTTTATGATTTATGACATGATGTTTGCAAGCTTCAGGAGACACTAGGAACAAACAACTTAGGTTTACCACCATGCTTCACGCATGTCTTGTGATTTTACAAATAGTTACGTAGTTGACAAACTTTCAAGTGCAAATAAAAACTTGCCCCAAAATGTAATACACTGTAAGAGAACATCATAATAAATGATGAGGATATTTTATGGCGTGGTTTGCGGATTATGAGCACGCATCAACAAGAAAAAGTGTCCACATACAAATCTTTGACAGGGTTTCCCTTGAGAAGCGGTGCGAGTCTGCAGGAGCCTGAAGAGGATGTTCTGGCTGATATCAGCTGAGAGTTGGAAGGGGCACAGTAGTTGTAAATCACTTTATGAAATAATGTACTTATGTTTTATTGATTACATACAGCCTGTAGGCATCTGTAGAACTAATCTTTCCCTTATCTTTTCCTACATTTACTTTCTAATCCCAAGAACTAATTAGCAGAATCACTTAATTCTTAGCACTTAGAGAATGGCAGGGGGTTAATCCTCAGCAGTCACAGACCTCCTGCATGCCTGGTCCTGTACACACAGATATCTGATATGTGCCTCTATTTATATAGTCTGGGGGCTGCTGGGCCACTTTGGAAGAGAATGTTTACCAGGTTTTCTCTATTGTCATGGTCTGCCCCTCTAGTAATGGCTGCTGTATAAATGAATGAGGGGCTATGACACCAGGTGCTGGGTGCCCTGGGTGGCATTTCAACAGGGATGGGGTAGCTAAATACTTATTTGGCCCCTGTGAACCACCAACTTACCTACTAGTCTTCTATACCCACCTGTCTAGTAATCTTTATGACTGACGTCTCCATTATCTTGTAGGTAACTTAAAACATTTTTAAGCGCTTTACACAGTGCAAAATCTCCAATGGGGCCTTAACTAACACAGGTCTCTACTAGTAATAGTCTTTTCATATCGGGCAAAGGGACCTTTGGGGCCCTAATATTATCCAGGGCTCAGGTGCGATTGCAGCCCCTGCATCTATTATAGTTATTCCCCTGGTTGTACAGATATGTTTTTGGTTCTTTATTTTTTACTTACCTTGTATATACTAAAGTACTATATTGCTGCTTTGAAAATGAGTTTTTGGGTTGCTTTTACCACTTTTATGATGACATATTTCATTATTCATTGTCTTAGATTATGGGTGCATTGGTTTTGCTTATACTCCTGTGTCTTCCTAAATGTTTTACATAGTGTAGAATTATAACTCTAACCATCTTGTAATTTAGTTTCAGTGTACTTCTCTAAAAACAAGTAGCCAGTTGTGGCCTAAACTGTATTTTGCAACGATAGAGTGAGAGCTAACATACCATGCTGTCACTTGTAGTCCTACATGCAATATCCAAGTCAAAATCCCTTATGCTTGTTCTAGTCTATATATACAATACAATTGGCCATAGTGTTGGCCTTAATTGGGGCAATTTTGGCATGTTTACTAAGTATTTCCATCCCTAGATAGGTCAAAATATAGATCCTACATAGATAGATAGATTCAGGGATAGATAGATGATAGATAGATAATAGATAGATAGATAGATAGATAGATAGATAGATAGATAGATAGATAGATAGATAGATAATAGATAGATAGATAATAGATAGATAGATAGATAGATAGATAGATAGATAGATAGATAGATTATAGATAGATACATAGATAGATAGATAATAGATAGATAGATAGATAGATAGATAGATAGATAGATAGATAGATAGATTGATAGATAGACAGATAGATAGATACTGTAGATAGATAGATACTAGATTCAGAGACAGACAGACAGATAGATAGATAGATAGATAGATAGATAGATACATAGATAGATAATAGATAGATAGATACTGTAGATAGATAGATAATAGATTCAGAGACAGACAGATAGATAGATAATAGATAGATACATAGATAGGAGATAGATACTGTAGATAGATAGATAATAGATAGATACTGAGATACTGAGATAGATAGATAATAGATTCAGAGACAGATAGATAGATAGATAGATAGATAGATAGATAGATAGATACTATAGATAATAGATAGATACATAGATAGGCGATAGATAGATAATAAACAAGTAGATAGATAGATAGATAGACAGATAGATAGATAGATAGGAGATAGATGATAGACAGGCTTCCAGTATTTCTTCCAGTAGGGCAGGTGATGTTACAGTACACATGGCAGTACTGATAATAGGGGGCTATGCTGGGCTAAAGCTTCTGTATAGCTGTCTGTAATTAACTTAAGTGTGAAGTGATCACAGGGACAATCCTATTGTGTCCAGTGAGGGGCATTACCATGTGAAGTATGGCTGATAATGCCTTGTAATCCCCTAGTTTAGCAAACATCTCACAGTTTACAGAGACTCACTTTACAAAGGATTACACAGGATTAACAAAATGCTGGAGGATATTATAACACACACACAAACTTTTCTGGAATAGCAGTCTCCCACCCAAACATTCTAAGAAATGTCACTGATGATCTACACCGAGGTTCTGAAACACTGGGCACAAGAGCTGCATGCTGGTCTGGCACTTGGAGAGTTAAAGCAATCTCCATATGCTTCCTAGACTTCAATTTAAAACTGTTGTCTACAAAGAGATCTAAGCCATGAAGCTGAACATCATTACTGCCATAAAGGGAGATGGAAGTGCTCATCAGATCACTCAGTCCTATTTGTTCCATTCCCATGTAATCATCTCTGTGACAAGGTTAACTTTCAGCTGAGCATTGCTGAGCTGTGTGTGGGGCTGGCTGTAGATCACACCCTGGGTCCCCTGCCAGGAGCAAGATCAGCAATGCAGAACACTGTGTCATTGAAGTTTCTATTGTTGATACATGTAATAAACTGTAAATAATAAACAGTAAATAGAGTATAATAAACATTTACCTGGTGGGTCCATTGTGTTTTCTCCTTTCTTCGTGTATTGAGCCCCATTATTCAAGTGAAGGACAGAGACCCCTTCTCCCTGAGTGTGGACAAGATCCAGTGTGGATGGCGAGATGGCTTCTTCTTCTTCTTCTTCTTCTTCTTCTTCTTCTTCTTCTTCTTCTTCTTCTTCTTCTTCTTCTTCTTCTTCTTCTTCTTCTTCTTCTTCTTCTTCTTCTTCTTCTTCTTCTTCTTCTTCTTCTTCTTCTTCTTCTTCTTCTTCTTCTTCTTCTTCTTCTTCTTCTTCTTCTTCTTCTTCTTCTTCTTTCCTCAGAGACAATGCATGTGTTGTCTAGTTTTAGGACTGGCCACTAGGAAGCCAATGCAAGTTCAGTAGATGCCAACTCCTGGATGAGTGCTTGCAGCTCAGCTGATGGTGCCCTGCCTCTGCTGTGCATTGTGCTGTGGTGAGCTCTGGGGTCTTCTGGGTGTAGCACCTGGTTGGTAAGGTTCCTTGTCCCTGCATGGTGCTGGGGTGCATGTGCCCATCCTGGCAGTGGTACACAGATCTCACTGGACACTACAGCCTGAGAGCTGGGCAAACAGGCAGCAGCAGAGCTGCACACAGCAGAAACCTGAGCTGCTGGCAGAGGGACATGTGACTAGCTGCTGGCCAATAGCCAGGGGGATGGAAGGATCACAATGAGAAGATAATAGTAGCAATTTGTAACTCACAATCTCCTCTATGTAACCCACAAGTATTGTAAACACAGTGTGATCTATGGGTGTAATACACACACTGGCTGCTGGGTAATTATGGGATTAATATGTGGATACTGCTCTATTGTATCTCACATGAGCCTGCCATTTCAAGGTCTCAGGGAGAGAGCAAATTAAGCAAACAATGAAGACAATGAATGATATGAATGATGTGCTGAGTAGGGGATTATTATACAGAATGTCATCAACTTCATAAAACCAAAGTGTATATGTCAGCGATGCCTATTAGCGCCACGTTCAACACAAAATGATTTTGGAATAAGTCTCTTTACACGCAGGATCCAAAATGTTAATGAAGCCCTGACTATCATCATGATCAGATATTCCCTCCATGACCTTGATCACAGCCTGGTCATTCTTTTTTTTCCTTAATACCGACACAAAACTTAGCACATATCAATAAATAAATACTGAGACACCGCAAATATCTATAACCTGAAAACTTGTGCTATGAAGTCTTTTAAATCATTTACTTTATTGGAGTAGATATGCAAAAAGATAATGAAAATAAAACATGCAGAGTAACCCAATGGGGGACAATGACAAGAATATGTATACAAAAGGTAGTAATAATAATAATCTTGATATAGTGCCAACATATTCCGCAGCGCTTTACAGTTTAACAGTTTCAAATGCAACAGTCATAAGTAACAACGTTAACAATACAATAATTAAAGCACAATAAGACGTCCCTGCTCGTGAGAGCTTACAATCTACAATGAGGTGGGGGAGATACAAAGTACAGGTGTGTATTTACAATGATGTATTTACAATGATGTGAGTTGTTAATTAAATAGTAATATCCCAATGTCTATAAGGTATGTCCTATGTATAAAGTACAGACAGCATATCATATAAAATACAAATGATGAAAGATTGGGATAGTTACTGTGTGGTCCAGTATGCATCACCTCTTGTCCCTACAAAAACAAGAAAAATCATAGTTTTTTCTTATGTATATTAGTCACCTACATTTCATTCATGCACTTCACCCATGCCGTTCACCCTCCATTCACCTACTTGACACATGACACATACCCACATACACATAGGACAGATTCTGCACACGTGCCACTCAGGCAAAGTAGCAAATAAATTACCGCTGCGCTCTGAAACACTATAATATGTAAACCATAAATAGATGGTATTGGCACTGCATTACTGCTATAGAGAACATGTTAAAAAATTAAGTTACTTAGCGCACAAATTGAACAATTCACATGAGCTCAACAGCCAGCGACAAGGCGAACCCCTTTGTTGGGACCTTAAACCTAACATGCTGCCTCTCCCAGCCTACAATTATATAGGAAGGTAGGATCAAGCTTAAAAATTCATTAGGCTGATAGGAGGAGATCAGTCAAAAGACGTGTATTACACATATCAAAACTAACCGCCATGTCCAGAGAGAAAAGGACAAGTATGAACAGGTGCAAGCTAAGAGAACCACTCTATATAACTAACTTAAAGGGAATCTGTCACCACTGGCAGGAGGCAGGGATTTCTTCCAGGCACCGCACATCCCAGGGTCTGGAAGAAATCATTAACATACAGACAGAATATAACATTTCTCAGTATCAAGACCATTAATATGAGGCATACTGGTGGGACTAGTGTAACATCTCTATTACCTGTGTGCCCATATTAATAGGTCATATACGTCCCGGGGTTGACAGATTCCCTTTAAAGCTGCACTCTTTTTTGATCAAGTACAAGCTTCCGACTGATCTTCTCCCATCAGCCTAAGGCATTTTTAAATAGAGCTTGATCCTACCTGTCCTTATAATTAAATCACCACAAATGTCCTACTACATAAAGTTGTTGGTACTTCTCAATACAAAACACACCTGAGCGACCGTAAAATATGGTCAACTCAATGAAGCTCACCAAACCAAAGATAAATTAAAATATAACATTTATTAAGAAATATTTAAAAGAGATCCAAAAAAGGCCACATATAAGAACACAAACAAAAACCCCAAATCAGAGGGAAACATCCATCTACAGGTCAATACATATGTAATCATACACAAGAGTAGTCTGTATATATGCTGGAAAGAAAGCATCCATTTCATGTAAACATAGGCTAAAGCACCTATGTATATAAGCATACCATGCCCATCGGCTCCTAATCCATAATGAGTGCAGAAAACTGTATCTCCATATTGCTTGGACCGGCGGGGATAATAAAGTGTGCCTAAACTACGATGTGCTAAAAGCCCAAGGTGACAAATAAAGACATATGCATCTTACCAGACAAGTACCCGTGTGTTGGATGTTTTCCTCTGGCGCCCCGACGCGCGTTTCGCCCTCTGCTTCTTCCGGGGGCGTTTTTGTTTGTGTTCTTATATGTGGCCTTTTTTCGATCTCTTTTAAATATTTCTTAATAAATGTTATATTTTAATTTATCTTTGGTTTGGTGAGCTTCATTGAGTTAACCATATTTTACGGTCGCTCAGGTGTGTTCTGTCCTTATAATTGTAGGCTTTTAGCCTGGGTGACTGGCATCATGTTAGGTTTAGGGTCCTAACAAAGGGGTATGCCTTGTCATGGGCTGTTGGGCACACATGAATTGGCCAATTTGTGCGCTAAGCAATTCATATTTTAACATGTTTTCTACAGCAGCAATGCAGTTCCAATTTGAAATATTCAATGTTTACATATGTCAGAGTGCAGCTTTAATGTGTTAGTTATATAGAGTGGCTGTCAGACATAGTGCCACACAAGCTCCAAGAAAACACAAGTTACATGCCACACCTGGTCTACACCCTTGCTGGAAACATACCTGCCATGTTCTTTTCACACACAAGTTTCACACGCACCGCACGCATAGGACACATGCCGCACACTTACACACATCGGACATGAACCTCTCACGAATATGACACATCTTACTTACTGCACACTCTTAGGCCACATGCCTTCCATGCCACTCACAAAGGATACATACCACACGTGGACCCATACAATGGACATAAGCTTTACATAGCACGGACACATTGGACACATATAGGCAACTCACCCATAGGATTATGTGTCTAACACTTCCCCTTCACACACTTCACACACACCTCACTTGCACCTCTCTCACTGTCCCCGTAATCTCCATCCACTGCTTTTTATATGGATGTTTTTATATGATTTTTTTTAAAAATAAACCCTCATTTGTCCTTGAAAAACCAAGACCTCAAATAGGTCAAACTGCCATCCTAAAAATAAAACAGTTATGGTTGATGAAATCTGAGGAAATAAAAAAATAAAAGATTCCCTTGGTTCTCCATCTTTAAGAATTTAATCTTTTTACTTCCTATCCAAAGATTTTCTTGCAATTGAAAGAACTAACAATACATGCAAAAAATGTAATAGAGCTGCGCCTTCAAAGTTATCACCACTCCTGACAAGTTTGCTATTTTTACACACCTGAATTACCAGTAAACTAGCAGGTCTGGGGCATCTTTTCTTTTCTGCATTCCTAATGAATATTTCTGAATGAATTGACAATTAGGCGTTATCTTTTCATATGACAAAGGGGTGTCTTTCTATATAGTCTCACACTGATGGGAATGATTTGACAATGTCAGTATTGGGCATGGATATGCCCCAAGCTGATATTACCCAGTTGGTAATGCATTCATATTTTTCTGGAGGAATGACAAAAGAATTGAAAAATGTAGAATTACAAGAAAAGATGATCCAGAATTGTTTGTTACTAAAGATTGGTGACAGACCCTATTTCTGTAAACGTTCTCATTATATCATGGCTCCACTAATTAGCAGAAAGAAAGGGTAAAGCAGTCTTTGGAAGTTCTGAACTTCCTTGCTCTAGTTTTGGACATGGGTGCCTCTGGAACGGCAGCTTAGTCCTTTTTCTCTGAATGGGAAAGTTCTACAGCACACTTGTTCTGCCAAGCAGAGGGGTCTATGGGATGGGACCCACTGTAATCACATTTTGTGGATAAACCATGAATGTGAAATCCCACAAAATCCCTTTAGGAGGCATGAGTCTTCCTGCTCGCTGGTATATTACCCAATTTTGCAATGGAATATTTGACATTGTCAGACATATGAAATCTTAGCTGAACAGCTACGCTTGACATCCTTTATATTATAGGGGGATTATTTTTTCATTATTATCCTGTCCATAGAACTGACATATAACACTGCGCAGAGAGTGTTTTCACTTACATCTGTCTCTGCCTCACTGGAGCTTATACGCTATTTTCTCCACAACAGATGCACATACAGAATCCAAAGGTCAATTACATTGCAAGCCAATTAACCTTCAAGTATGGTTTGGGACTGTGGAAGGAAGCTGGAGTGCATAGAAGAAACCTGCACAAAAAACCTGGATATCATAGAAATTAAATGCAAACGTTTCTTTGGCTGAAACCAAGCCTTTGATATCTGTAGCAGAAGACAATGGTGAACAAATATGCAACATGTTTTACATTGGCATAATATAGAAATATTCGACATCTAGATTTTTGTATCAGTCCATTGAATAAAAACAGCAATCCATCCTTTAGAATTAAAGCATCTGGCATGGTGGATCACAAATTGTAAGACCCTGACATCTGATAGGTGGAGATGGGAAGCCCCTATACACATTAGATGGTTGTCCAGATTAGCCGAAATTGGTGGAGAAAAAGATGTAGTGTAAAGTATGGTAATCATCTCAGGAACCTCAACCTTTGATGAGACAGAAGATAACTAGTACCCAGTGTGGTTTTGCAGTTGGTATGTGTGGAGTGAGCGAATAAAGACTTCTTTTTTTTGACTACCTGGATGCTGTCACCCAATATTATTTTCTTGAGCTTGTGAACTTGAAATTGTGGTTCTCTGGATGTGGCTCTGACAATGGTGATTTATTTGAGTATGAGTTTACTGTGATGCTTGCATTTCTCAAAGGTACCATAACAGCATGCCCATTGTGTGGGGGTTTATATTTGGCTCCTTGCACGTGCACCTAAAAAAAACTCTAGATTCCTCCATTTTCTTTCCATGAAAACTTAAAAAACTTACTGTTCTTCTGATTAATTCTTGTCTTGATTACTAGAATGCAGTCACTCAGCTCACTGGAACTCACAATTAATCAGTCTTATTCTCGTTAAAATATTCTCTCTCTCAGATGTATTCTGAATATACAGCTCTGGGAAAAATTAAGAGACCACTGCACAATGTTCAGTTTGTCTGATTTTTCTCTTTATAGGTATATTTTTGAGTAAAATGTAAATTGCTCTTTTATTATATAAACTACTGACAACATGTCTCCGAATTTCCAAGCAATACATTTTGTATTTATTTTCTGAAAATGAGAAATGGTCAAAATAACAAAACAAATGCATTGCTTGCAGACCTCAAATAATGTTAAGAAAACAAGTTCATAATCATTTAGAAACAACAATACTAATGTTTTAACTCAGGAAGAGTTCAGAAATCAATATTTTATGGAATTACCATGATTTTTAATCACAGCTTTCATGCGTCTTGGCAGTCTTTCCACCAGTCTTTCACACTGCTTCTGGGTGACCTTATGCCACTCCTGGTACAAAAATTTAAAGGGAACCTATCACCCCCCCAGGCATTTGTAACTAAAAGAGCCACCTTGTGCAGCACTGATGCTGCATTCTGACAAGGTGGCTCTTTTAGTTCTTGTTGCTGGCACTGCTGAAATAATCGTTTATGAAATTTGTCCCTCATACTTCGAAATCGCCAGGGGCCAGGTCTTCCCCCCCCCCCCCCAATACAGACGCACCACAGCCGTCACTCATGGCCTCTGACGATTCCTCTGACGCTGCACAGTAGGAGGAAGGCTGAGGGAGAGCCGCAGATAAGTACTGCGCATGCCCAATAATCCCAGCCCCACAGTGTGAATAAATCAGAAGAGACTGCGGGGCGGGATCTTTGGACGCGTGTTCACGCAGGCGCAATAAGCAAGACATCAACTAATGTCAGTGGATGGGCAGCACTATCTGCGCATGCCCAAGGCCTAAGATAACAGCGCAGGCGCCGGGATAATTGAATAACGCTGAGGAGGTGGCGCCCGGTGTGCAGAGGCCATGAGTGACGGCTGTGGTGCGTCTGTTTTAGGGGGGAAAAACCTGCCCCCCTGGCGATTTCAAAGTATGAGGGACAAATTTCATAAATGATTATTTCAGCAGTGCCAGCAGCAAGAACTAAAAGAGCCACCTTGTCAGAATGCAGCATCAGTGCTGCACAAGGTGGCTCTTTTAGTTACAAATGCCTGGGGGGGGGGGGTAACAGGTTCCTTTTAAAGCAGTCCTTCCTTGTTTGATGGGTTGTGACTATCCAACTTCCTCTTGATTACATTCCAGAGGTTTTCATTGGGGTTCAGGTCTGGAGATTGGCCTGGCCATGACAGTGATTTGATGTGGTGGTCCTTCATCCACACATTGATTGACCTAGCTGTGTTGCATGGCGCATTGTCCTGCTGGAAAAAACAGTCCTCAGAGTTGGGGAATATTGCCTGAGCAGAAGGAATCAACTGTTTTTCCAGGATAACCTTGTATGCGGCTTGATTCATAGGTCCTTCGCAAAGATTAATCTGCCCAATTCCAGCCTTGCTAAGGCATCCCTATCTCATCACCGATCCTCCACCAAATTTCACAGTGGGTGCAAGACACTGTGCCTTGTATGCCTCTCCAGGTCTCCGTCTAACCATTAGATGACCAGGTGTTGGGCAAAGCTGAAAATTAGACTCATCAGAGAAGATTAGCTTACTCAAGTCCTCTATGGTCCAATCCTTATGGTTTTTGGCAAACTTCAACCTGGCTCTCCTTTGCTTCTCATTGATGAAAGGCTTTTTTCTAGCTTTACATGACTTGAGTCCTGCCTCTAGGAGCCTGTTACGAACTGTTCTTGCCATGCACTTCACCCCAGCTGCCATTTGCCATTCCTTTTGTAGGTCGCTTGATGTCATCCTGTGGTTGCTGAGTGACATTCAAATAAGATGTCTGTCAACCCGGTCAGTGGAGAGTCATTTTCGCCCTCTGCTGGTCTTTAGCTTTGTTGTCCCCAATGTCTGCTGCTTGACCTTGTTGTAATGGACTGCCGTCTTAGAAATTTTAAGGATGGAGGCAACATGACGCTCACTGTATTCCTCTGCTAGTAAAGCCAGAATTGAGCCCTTCTTTTCCTCACTTAAGACTTTTCTTTTCAACTCCTTTGGCATGGTTAAAAATTAGTTTTTTATTCCTATTACCTTTGGGATATCATTAGCACTTGTTTTGCCAACCAGCTTGTCCTATTACAAGAGGATTGTGAGCACCACAGCAGGGTTAGTTATACTTTCTTTCGTTAAAAAAGATTTGGTTCAGGTGATCACCTAATCAGAAGCACATTAAGTAGAATAATGTGTGCTCTGGTTGGAATTCAACTGACACTGGAATGGCTGTCAGACATGTAGAGAAGCTGATTTTTATAAAACTGTGCAATGGTCTCTTAATTTTTGCCAGTGCTGTAGATGCTAGGCTCATACGTCTGTGCAGCTGCAATTCAGATGTCTCCACCCTGTGCCTGCCATTGCACTGGTCAGGGACGGACACAGACAGCTTGGGTTCCCTGTGCAGGAAATGTGCCTGGGCCCCCCTCCTTTTAAGGCGACAAAGATATACTCGTATATATATAAGTGAGTACACTGTATACTAAGGGACTGTGTTAAACATAATAATCGACAATAACATCTTCCTCCACCTCCCCGTTCTTAAAACCATTATAACTCCCCTTTCCTCCCATCCCAATTCCCCACACCCCTCATTGTCCTCCTCCCCCCGCATCCCATTATTGCTCTCTCCCTACCCCTATGATTGCCCTCTTCACCACCTCCATTATTGCTTTCTCTCCACCACCCCATTATTGCACATTCACCACCTCCATCACTTTCTCCTCCCCCACCACCCCTATCATTGCCCTCTCCATCAACCTAATCATTGCCTTCCGCCCCATCACCCACATCATTGCCCTCTCCTCCACCTACACACACAGACACACACAGCACTATTCACCTCTCTGCATGCACGCACACACACACTCACCTCTGCGCACGGTATCTTGAAGCCCCACCATCGCCGGCAGCTTCCTGTCTCGCACATCCGCGGCGCTGAATGATGATGTCATTCAGCCACTGCTGTGTGAGACAGGAAGCAGGATGGATCCATTCCCTGCAGCTCCGCTCCCATTTTCTCCTGCAGGCAGCAGAGCTGCAGGGTTTGCGCCCTGCCCACAGCACATAAGGGTAATCTGGCCAGGGGCCCCACGGAGCCGGATAAACTGGTCAGATTGCCCTCAATATTAGCCATCCTGCAGGCAGGGCCGTTTTTAGGCAAAGTTTAAAATGGGGCCCCAAATGCTAATATATTGCACATCAAACAGAAGCTTTTTGGTCATATTTACATGCGCTGAGTTCAGGCCGCTAAATGAGTGTGATCGACAATACTGAAATCGTTCAACGCCTCTTTACACCAACTGAGAAAGAATGATGGGGACAGAACAATCACTAATAGATCAATCTGTCCCCATACAGTATCATGTTAGCAGCACATCTACAATTTACACCAGAGGTCCCCAACTCCAGTCCTCAAGGCCCACCAACAGGTCATGTTTTCAGGATTTCCTTTGCATTGAACAGGTGATGCAATTATTACCTGGGCAAGACTAAGGAAATCCTGAAAACATGACATGTTGGTGGGCCTTGAGGACTGGAGTTGGGGATCCCTGATTTACACAAAGCGATGTGCTGCTGAGAACAATTATTTCTGTTTCGGCATAAACAATCCAATCACTCGATGAATATGCAGCATTTTGCTTGTTTAGTGTAATACACCCCATAGTCCTCCATGTGTTATAATGTGCACTACAGTCTTCCATATTGTAAAATGCACATCCCATAGTCCTCCATATCGAGTTCATAAGAGGCGCCCTCTGCTGGTTGTCCTCATATGAACTCGAGGCTGGGAGCTTTCTAGGATAGTTCCCACGATCTAGGAACAGCCAGCAGAGGGCGCCTCACCGCAAATTAAGGTAAATATAGGTCATTGACCTACTTTACCTTCATTCTCCGGGGTTTTGCAGCAAGGAGCTGCGCTGCATTAGCAGGACTCCTTGCTGCAAAATATTTTAACCCCTTCAGATGGATTTACATCGTTGGACTTTACAGATCTTCGGAAGGTATGGATATTGTTGTTTTTTTTTTTTTTGGTACAGATCGAGGGTCTTCAGTGATTGGATTGAGCGTAGAATAAATTATTACAACAACCTTTGTTTTTATTTCATTAAAATAATTTTTAATAATGTGTGTGTGTTTTTTTAACCCTTTACTAGTATTGGATTAATAATGGATAGGTGTCATAATTGACGCCTCTCCATTATTAATTTGGCTTAATGTCACCTTACAATAGCAAGGTGGCATTAACCCTTCATTACCCCATATCCCACCGCTACACGGGAATGGGAAGAGAGTGGCCAAGTGCCAGAATAGGCGCATCTTCCAGATGTGCCTTTTCTGGGGTGGCTGGGGGCAGGTGTTTTTAGCCAGGGGGGGGTGGGGCAATAACCATGGACCCTCTCCAGGCTATTAATATCTGCCCTCAGTCACTGGCTTTACTACTCTGACGGAGAAAATTGTGCGGGAGCCCACGCCAATTTTTTCCGCCATTTAACCCTTTAATTTAATAGCTAGAACAAACAGAACAAATTTTGCATATACACACTACTAACATTAGTAGTGTGGAATATGCAAAAAAAAGTGGGGATATGAGATGGTTTACTGTATGTAAACCATGTCTGATATCATGTCGGGTTTAGGAAGGAGATAGCAAAAGCCGGTAATTGAATTGCCGGCTTTAAAGCTATCTAGCGCTGTATGAAGTAATAATATATATACATATATGTGTCTACTGACATATATATATATATATATATATATATATATATATATATATATATATATATATATACAGTTAGGGCCAGAAATATTTGGACAGTGACACAATTTTCGCGAGTTGGGCTCTGCATGCCACCACATTGGATTTGAAATGAAACCTCTACAACAGAATTCAAGTGCAGATTGTAACGTTTAATTTGAAGGGTTGAACAAAAATATCTGATAGAAAATGTAGGAATTGTACACATTTCTTTACAAACACTCCACATTTTAGGAGGTCAAAAGTAATTGGACAAATAAACATAACCCAAACAAAATATTTTTATTTTCAATATTTTGTTGCAAATCCTTTGGAGGCAATCACTGCCTTAAGTCTGGAACCCATGGACATCACCAAACGCTGGGTTTCCTCCTTCTTAATGCTTTGCCAGGCCTTTACAGCCGCAGCCTTCAGGTCTTGCTTGTTTGTGGGTCTTTCCGTCTTAAGTCTGGATTTGAGCAAGTGAAATGCATGCTCAATTGGGTTTAGATCTGGAGATTGACTTGGCCATTGCAGAATGTTCCACTTTTTGGCACTCATGAACTCCTGGGTAGCTTTGGATGTATGCTTGGGGTCATTGTCCATCTGTACTATGAAGCGCCGTCCAATCAACTTTGCAGCATTTGGCTGAATCTGGGCTGAAAGTATATCCCGGTACACTTCAGAATTCATCCGGCTACTCTTGTCTGCTCTTATGTCATCAATAAACACAAGTGACCCAGTGCCATTGAAAGCCATGCATGCCCATGCCATCACGTTGCCTCCACCATGTTTTACAGAGGATGTGGTGTGCCTTGGATCATGTGCCGTTCCCTTTCTTCTCCAAACTTTTTTCTTCCCATCATTCTGGTACAGGTTGATCTTTGTCTCATCTGTCCATAGAATACTTTTCCAGAACTGAGCTGGCTTCTTGAGGTGTTTTTCTGCAAATTTAACTCTGGCCTGTCTATTTTTGGTATTGATGAATGGTTTGCATCTAGATGTGAACCCTTTGTATTTACTGTCATGGAGTCTTCTCTTTACTGTTTACTTAGAGACAGATACACCTACTTCACTGAGAGTGTTCTGGACTTCAGTTGATGTTGTGAACGGGTTCTTCTTCACCAAATTAAGTATGCGGCGATCATCCACCACTGTTGTCATCCGTGGACGCCCAGGCCTTTTTGAGTTCCCAAGCTCACCAGTCAATTCCTTTTTTCTCAGAATGTACCCAACTGTTCATTTTGCTACTCCAAGCATGTCTGCTATCTCTCTGATGGATTTTTTCTTTTTTTTCAGCCTCAGGATGTTCTGCTTCACCTCAATTGAGAGTTCCTTTGACCGCATGTTGTCTGCTCACAGCAACAGCTTCCAAATGCAAAACCACACACCTGGAATCCACCCCTGACCTTTTAACTACTTCATTGATTACAGGTTAGCGAGGGAGATGCCTTCAGAGTTAATTGCAGCCCTTAGAGTCCATTGTCCAATTACTTTTGGTCCCTTGAAAAAGAGGACGCTATGCATTACAGAGCTATGATTCCTAAACCCTTTCTCCGATTTGGATGTGGAAACTATCATATTGCAGCTGGGAGTGTGCACTTTCAGCCCATATTATATATATAATTGTATTTCTGAACATGTTTTTGTAAACAGCTAAAATAACAAAACTTGTGTCACTGTCCAAATATTTCTGGCCCTAACTGTATATATATATATAGACAGTATATATGTTTTGTTTTTTTTTGACACATGGATCCCTTGTATAGCCGTATGTCGGTTTTGCAAGCCTGCGATAAAAACACGCAGTACAGATGCCATACGGATTACATACGGAGGATGCCATGCGCAAAAAACGCTGACACACCCTGCCTACGGAGGAGCTACGGACCACTATTTTGGGGACTTTTCAGCGTATTACGGCCGTAAAAAACGGACCGTATTTTCATACGCTGAGTGTGAAGCCGGCCTTATAGTTGTGGTCTACCTATGATGTCAATTACAGGCCTCTCATCTTTTTATGTGGGAAAACTTGCACAATTGGTGGCTGACTAAATACTTTCTTTCCCCACTGTTAAGTACATTTTACTTTTTGTACCCGCGTATTTACTTATAGATTGTAAGCTTGTAAGTAGGACCCTCACTCTTCTTGTTTGAATTGTTGATTTTTGTGTTACTCTGTAATGTCTGACTTTGTCTGTACATGTTGAATCTCAGAATTGTAAAGTGGTGCAGATTTTGTTGGTGCTATATAAAATAAATAAAAATTATTATTTTGGGAAGATATAATTTATTGATAATCTTTTGTTAATTTTCAGGTGGAATACAATACAAGATCTACAATTTAGTCAGGTCAGTTTTTGTGCATTTTTTATCTTAGCTTCTTTTACAGTGTTTGCTTTGATATATATATATATATACTAGCTATTGAACCCGTTCTACGCCCGGGTGGCGAGCATTTATATTGGTATATGGTCTCCATCCTGGTATGTGCTGCTCCATCCTGCGCCCCCATCCTGTCATGTGCTGCTCCCATCCTGCGCCCCAGTTCTGTCATGTGCTGCTCCCATCCTGCGCCTCCATTCTGTCATTTGCTGCTCCCATCCTGTCATTTGCTGCTCCAATCCTGCGCCCGTTCTGTCATTTGCTGCTCCCATCCTGCGTCCCCGTTCTGTCATTTGCTGCTGCCATCCTGCGCCCGTTCTGTCATGTGCTGCTGCCATCCTGCGCCCGTTCTGTCATGTGCTGCTGCCATCCTGCGCCCGTTCTGTCATGTGCTGCTGCCATCCTGCGCCCATTCTGTCATGTGCTGCTGCCATCCTGCGCCCGTTCTGTCATGTGCTGCTGCCATCCTGCGCCCGTTCTGTCATGTGCTGCTGCCATCCTGCGCCCGTTCTGTCATGTGCTGCTGCCATCCTGCGCCCGTTCTGTCATGTGCTGCTGCCATCCTGCGCCCGTTCTGTCATGTGCTGCTGCCATCCTGCGCCCGTTCTGTCATGTGCTGCTGCCATCCTGCGCCCGTTCTGTCATGTGCTGCTGCCATCCTGCGCCCGTTCTGTCATGTGCTGCTGCCATCCTGCGCCCGTTCTGTCATGTGCTGCTCCCATCCTGCGCCCGTTCTGTCATGTGCTGCTGCCATCCTGCGCCCGTTCTGTCATGTGCTGCTGCCATCCTGCGCCCGTTCTGTCATGTGCTGCTGCCATCCTTCGCCCGTTCTGTCATGTGCTGCTGCCATCCTTCGCCCGTTCTGTCATGTGCTGCTGCCATCCTGCGCCCGTTCTGTCATGTGCTGCGGCCATCCTGCGCCCGTTCTGTCATGTGCTGCTGCCATCCTGCGCCCGTTCTGTCATGTGCTGCTGCCATCCTGCGCCCGTTCTGTCATGTGCTGCGGCCATCCTGCGCCCGTTCTGACATGTGCTGCTGCCATCCTGCGCCCGTTCTGTCATGTGCTGCTGCCATCCTGCGCCCGTTCTGTCATGTGCTGCTGCCATCCTGCGCCCGTTCTGTCAGGTCAGTTTTTGTGCATTTTTTATCTTAGCTTCTTTTACAGTGTTTGCTTTGATATATATATATATACTAGCTATTGAACCCGTTCTACGCCCGGGTGGCGAGCATTTATATTGGTATATGGTCTCCATCCTGGTATGTGCTGCTCCATCCTGCGCCCCCATCCTGTCATGTGCTGCTCCCATCCTGCGCCCCAGTTCTGTCATGTGCTGCTCCCATCCTGCGCCTCCATTCTGTCATTTGCTGCTCCCATCCTGTCATTTGCTGCTCCCATCCTGCGCCCGTTCTGTCATTTGCTGCTCCCATCCTGCGTCCCCGTTCTGTCATTTGCTGCTGCCATCCTGCGCCCGTTCTGTCATGTGCTGCTGCCATCCTGCGCCCGTTCTGTCATGTGCTGCTGCCATCCTGCGCCCGTTCTGTCATGTGCTGCTGCCATCCTGCGCCCGTTCTGTCATGTGCTGCTGCCATCCTGCGCCCGTTCTGTCATGTGCTGCTGCCATCCTGCGCCCGTTCTGTCATGTGCTGCTGCCATCCTTCGCCCGTTCTGTCATGTGCTGCTGCCATCCTGCGCCCGTTCTGTCATGTGCTGCGGCCATCCTGCGCCCGTTCTGTCATGTGCTGCTGCCATCCTGCGCCCGTTCTGTCATGTGTTGCGGCCATCCTGCGCCCGTTCTGTCATGTGCTGCTGCCATCCTGCGCCCGTTCTGTCATGTGCTGCGGCCATCCTGCGCCCGTTCTGACATGTGCTGCTGCCATCCTGCGCCCGTTCTGTCATTTGCTGCTCCCATCCTGCGCCCGTTCTGTCATTTGCTGCTCCCATCCTGCGTCCCCGTTCTGTCATTTGCTGCTGCCATCCTGCGCCCGTTCTGTCATGTGCTGCTGCCATCCTGCGCCCGTTCTGTCATGTGCTGCTGCCATCCTGCGCCCGTTCTGTCATGTGCTGCTGCCATCCTGCGCCCGTTCTGTCATGTGCTGCTGCCATCCTGCGCCCGTTCTGTCATGTGCTGCTGCCATCCTGCGCCCGTTCTGTCATGTGCTGCTGCCATCCTGCGCCCGTTCTGTCATGTGCTGCTCCCATCCTGCGCCCGTTCTGTCATGTGCTGCTGCCATCCTGCGCCCGTTCTGTCATGTGCTGCTGCCATCCTGCGCCCGTTCTGTCATGTGCTGCTGCCATCCTTCGCCCGTTCTGTCATGTGCTGCTGCCATCCTTCGCCCGTTCTGTCATGTGCTGCTGCCATCCTGCGCCCGTTCTGTCATGTGCTGCGGCCATCCTGCGCCCGTTCTGTCATGTGCTGCTGCCATCCTGCGCCCGTTCTGTCATGTGTTGCGGCCATCCTGCGCCCGTTCTGTCATGTGCTGCTGCCATCCTGCGCCCGTTCTGTCATGTGCTGCGGCCATCCTGCGCCCGTTCTGACATGTGCTGCTGCCATCCTGCGCCCGTTCTGTCATGTGCTGCTGCCATCCTGCGCCCGTTCTGTCATGTGCTGCTGCCATCCTGCGCCCGTTCTGTCATGTGCTGCTGCCATCCTGCGCCCGTTCTGTCATGTGCTGCTGCCATCCTGCGCCCGTTCTGTCATGTGCTGCTGCCATCCTGCGCCCGTTCTGTCATGTGCTGCTCCCATCCTGCGCCCGTTCTGTCATGTGCTGCTGCCATCCTGCGCCCGTTCTGTCATGTGCTGCGGCCATCCTGCGCCCGTTCTGACATGTGCTGCTGCCATCCTGCGCCCGTTCTGTCATGTGCTGCTCCCATCCTGCGCCCGTTCTGTCATGTGCTGCTGCCATCCTGCGCCCGTTCTGTCATGTGCTGCTGCCATCCTGCGCCCGTTCTGACATGTGCTGCTGCCATCCTGCGCCCGTTCTGTCATGTGCTGCTGCCATCCTGCGCCCGTTCTGTCATGTGCTGCGGCCATCCTGCGCCCGTTCTGTCATGTGCTGCTGCCATCCTGCGCCCGTTCTGTCATGTGCTGCTGCCATCCTGCGCCCGTTCTGTCATGTGCTGCTGCCATCCTGCGCCCGTTCTGTCATGTGCTGCTGCCATCCTGCGCCCGTTCTGTCATGTGCTGCGGCCATCCTGCGCCCGTTCTGTCATGTGCTGCTGCCATCCTGCGCCACCATTGTATTATATGCCCCCCGCTCCAGTGTGTATGCCCCCGAATGCTGCTGCCATATAAAAAAAAAAAAAATACCATACTCACCTATCGTCCGGCTCCACTGCAGGTATGTCTTCAAGAAAATGGCGCCGGAAAGCGGGGACTGCGCAGGCGCCGATTCCGGCAGCAGGAATCGGCGCCTGCGCAGTCCGCGCTTTCCGGCGCCATTTTCTTGAAGACACACCTGCAGTGGAGCCGGAGTGTGTCTTCAAGAAAATGGCGCCGGAAAGCGCGGACTGCGCAGGCGCCGATTCCGGCAGCAGGAATCGGCGCCTGCGCAGTCCGCGCCCTCCGGAGCCGGGAGCAGAGGAGCCGGGAGACGGAGCCGCAAGCAGCGCTGGAACCGGGAAAGGTGAGTATACTTACCCTCCCTCCTGGCGGTCCCTGACTCTCCGGTGGAGATCGCGGTATGCGTTCAGTGCTTACGCATACCGCGATCTCCCGGGAGCGTCGCTCTGTGAGGCCCAGACTGCGCCGGCGCTTGCGCTTGCGCAGTCTATAGAGGCTTCGGACAGAGTGACGCTCCCAGCATTATATTATAGATATATATATATATATATATATATATTAATATTTACTTTTTTATCTTCCTATTAGTGGAGCTATGTGAGAACTTCTTTTTGTAGGCTTAATTGATGTTTTGATACCATTTTGGGGTACATAAAACTTTTTGACTACTATTGTGAGGTCACATCAAAACAGCGATTCTGTAATTTGTTAAAACATTTTAATGGCTTTCACCACTATGCACGTTAAAGGCAGCCTGTCATCAGGTTTTCCGTTTATAAAATATGGCCAGCAAATTTCAGTCCTCTGTTACAGAATTCTAGTAAGCTGTATGCAGGGGCTGGCTGGCAAATTTTAGCCTGGGGAGCAAGCACACAGCAGTGGCCCATGAGTAGTGGCACATCCTTAAAGGGGTTGTCGGATCTTATGTTACATGTCTACATCTACAGTCACTATGTGTGACTCCTCATATCGTGCGCACTGTGCGCTGGGAAGATTCTCTGATGCTGGCACCGGGAACAGGTGGTCTTGTGACCGCAAGCATGCGATATATATATATTCCCAGCCACATTCCGACTAGACTGTTTCTGGTCTTATTCAATACAGTTGCAGTAGGCCATTCAAGTCTAGTCGGCATGTGACCGCATGTATGCAAATCACAAACTTGCAGTCACACACCCACTGAATGACCACAGCACTGCGAGCAATATGAAGATTCACAAGTCTGCAGACACATAGAATGACACACACACACACGCACAGCCCCACTGTATAATGACACATACGCACCACCATTCCCGCTGTCCGCCGCCCCTACAGTACCTCCATAATGGCACCATAAAAACCTCCATAGCTCCACCATAGAGTACCTCCTTAAAACCACCATACGGTCCCTTCATAACACCAACATATGATCCCTCCATAAGAGCACCATACATTACCTCCATAACAGCACGATACATTACCTCCATAACACCATAATAGTCCCTCCATAATAGTACCATACGGTCCCTCTATAACACCACCATACGATCCCTCCATTACATCACCATACATTACCTCCATAACACCACAATACAGTCCCTCCAGAACACCACCATACGATCCCTCCATAACAGCACCATACATTACCTCCATAACTCCACAATACAGTCCCTCCAGAACACCACCATATGGTCCCTCCATAACATCACCATACGATCCCTCCATAACAGCACCATACATTACCTCCATAACAGCACCATACATTACCTCCATAACAGCACCATACATTACCTCCATAACAGCACCATACATTACCTCCATAACACCATAATAGTCCCTCCATAGCACCACCATACGATCCCTCCATAACATCACCATACGATCCCTCCATAACACCACAATACATTACCTCCATAACACCACAATACAGTCCCTCCATAACACCACCATACGATCCCTCCATTACATCACAATACATTACCTCCATAACACCACCATACATTGCCTCCATAACACCACCATACGATCCCTCCATAACACCACAATACATTACCTCCATAACACCACCATACATTATCTCCATAACACCACCATACGATCCCTCCATAACAGCACCATACATTACCTCCATAACACCACAATACAGTCCCTCCAGAACACCACCATATGGTCCCTCCATAACATCACCATACGATCCCTCCATAACAGCACCATACATTACCTCCATAACAGCACCATACATTACCTCCATAACACCACAATACATTACCTCCATAACACCACCATACGATCCCTCCATAACATCACCATACGATCCCTCCATAACACCACAATACATTACCTCCATAACACCACAATACAGTCCCTCCATAACACCACCATACGATCCCTCCATAACACCACAATACATTACCTCCATAACAGCACCATACATTACCTCCATAACACCACAATACAGTCCCTCCAGAACACCACCATATGGTCCCTCCATAACACCACCATACGATCCCTCCATAACAGCACCATACATTAACTCCATAACACCACCATACGATCCCTTCATAACACCACAATACAGTCCCTCCATAACACCACAATACAGTCCCTCCAGAACACCACCATATGGTCCCTCCATAACACCACCATACATTACCTCCATAACACCACCATACATTACCTCCATAACATCACCATACGATCCCTCCAGAACACCACCATACATTACCTCCATAACACCACCATACATTACCTCCATAATATCACCATACGATCCCTCCATAACACCACAATACAGTCCCTCCATAACACCACCATATGGTCCCTCCATAACACCACCATACGATCTCTCCATAGCAGCACCATACATTACCTCCATAACACCACAATACAGTCCCTTCTTAACACAATACTGTCCCTCCAGAACACCACCATACGGTCCATCCATAACACCACCATACAATAATTCCATTACAGCACCATACATTACCTCCACAACACCACCATAGAGTACCTCCATAACAGGGGGTCACAGTTCTCAGTCCAGTGCAGGATTGTGCTCTGTGGTCGGTCGGTCACTCTGTCCAGGGGCGGACTGAGACAAAAAGGCAGCCCTGCCACACAAATCCCACCACCACACATGCTATAACACGTCCCACCCCCAATTAGTGGATTTGTATTTACTTACTCCAGCAGTTTGTTTTTCTTTTTACAGCGCTGGAGTGGCGCTTCAAGTGTAAGCCCCCTAACCTCAGTGATATTCTCACCCTCTGGCATCTTCCCCGCTTTTCAGCACCACTCTGGTCCCACAGCACCATTTTGTAAGTGCAGCTTCTGACAGCTGGAAGTCAGAAGTTACATTACAAGCTGTCAATACAAGGTTATGAGAGCCAGAACAAGGCCAGGAGGATGGTCTCATAGACTTGTACTGAAAAGTGACCTCCACGCCACTCCATGAAACACTAGAGCTGCAAGCAGGTCACTTTTCACAGGAGACGAACCGGAGCAATGCTGGAGAGCAATGAAGGCAGCGGAAAGGGAGTATGAGACGGGGCAGCGGACTTACATTTAAAGTATCACTCCAGCCGTGCAATAAAGAAAAATGCTGGATTGGTGCTTTAAAGGAGTTAATTGAAGAGCTACATGTGAATGGCACTGCAGTGCGCAGAATCGACCACAGCTCTAGTTACGTGATGCTCTTCAGAGCTCCGGTTCTCGAGATTATGGGGGTCCCAGAGATTGGCAAGTTATCCCATATACCGAGGGAGGGGGTTACTTGGGGTAACCCATTTGAACAGGTTTTCCAAGATTTGTTTTTGTTTGGAAATAGGAATCTTAAAAATAAACCAATAATGACAATCCAGACGTGAATACAACCTCTCCAACAACGTGACAGGAGAAGTGTGTATATATACAGTGTATATACAGAATAAGGCCCTGTTCACAAGTTCAGTATTTTACATCAGTATGTGTAAACCACAAGCACAGCCTGCGCAGTAGCAGCTATCGGGTGTACATAAAAGGTGATCCAATAGCTGCTACTACGCATGCTCCGGCGGTGCCATCGTGGAGGAGAATAATTTTTTCTCTACAAAGTTGGCGCCGCCTGCGCAGTAGAAGCTTTCGGATCACCTCTACATACACTGATAGCTGCTACTGCACAGGATAACCTTTAACAAATTAATTATATACACACTACATATGCGATCAGGCTGGCATCTGCCTGCAGAAGGTGCTTTATTTTTCCCTAGATAGATAGATATTCATTATGTAAACTAGGGGGCAGGTACATGTGGGATCAGTGACCTGTCAGCAGTCTGCATTATGAATACCTAATCATAGCACCACATGAAGACCCCCCACAGGCCGCCCCGGGGCAGGAGCATATCATTAACTAAAAACTGAAAATAAAGATCAGACAACAACCATAAGACGGATTTCATCACCAGGTATCATTGTAATCAGTATAATGGCGCCAAGCTGACACTGTCTGTAGGTTATTATGCACAATCCTGCTGACAAGGGCACTTTAATTATGCCGTTTATGTCACAAGGGATACGCCGGGGCCGACAACTATCTGCCAAGCTGGTTCCGGCGGGGCCGACCACTATTCACCAAGCGGGATACGCCGGGGCCGACCACCATTTGCCACGCAGAATACGACGGGGCCGATGACTATCCACCATACAGGGTACTCTGGGACTGATATATATATACACATTATAAATTTGATATTTGAAAGTGAAATAATGGGCTGTCCACACGCTCGCACACATGCACATTCACAAACATGCACGCTCAAAGACAGGAAAAACACATGCACACACGCACACTCACACACTTGAGAAAACACACATACACACATGAGAAAACCACACAAACCCACAGCCAGGAAAACACACACACACACACACACACACACTCACACACACACACACACCCAGGAAAACACACACAGTGGCATAACTACAAAATTATGGGCCCCGGAGTAAACTTTCAAATGGGCCCCCCTACCATGCCAAAATATTTTCCAACCAAATTCACATTTTCCCTATTCATTTTTCACACTATAGCTTTATTGCAAAGTTGTATAGTGTGACCTCAGTAGCGTAACTATCCGATGCCCCATCCTGGTATATATTTGTCCCCCGTACTGCCGTTGTTATGTAATGCATAAAAGAAAATAAACCATTATACTCATCAGGGGCTAACATAGAAGTCATGGGGATCCATATAAGAAGTATAATGCACCCCCATAGTCCTCCTTGTAATATAATGCACCCTCATAGTCCTCCTTATAATATAACTAGATGGTGGCCCGCATCGGGTATTCTAAAATATGCATGTCCACGTAGTATATTGCACAGCCACGTAGTATATTGCCCAACCACGTAGTATATTTCCCAGCCACGTAGTATATTGCCCAGCCATGTAGTATATTGCCCAGTCACGTAGTATATTGCCCAGCCATGTAGTATATTGCCCAGCCACATAGTATATTGCCCAGTCACGTAGTATATTGCCCAGCCATGTAGTATATTGCCCAGTCACGTAGTATATTGCCCAGTCACAAAGTATATTGCCCAACCACGTAGTATATTGCCCAGTCACGTAGTATATTGCCCAGCCATGTAGTATATTGCCCAGCCACATAGTATATTGCCCAGCCATTTAGTATATTGCCCAGTCACGTAGTATATTGCCCAGTCACGTAGTATATTGCCCAACCACGTAGTATATTGCCCAGTCACATAGTATATTGCCCAGCCACGTAGTATATTGCACAGCCCACGTAGTATATTGCCCAGCCACGTAGTATATTGCCCAGCCATGTAGTATATTGCCCAGCCACATAGTATATTGCCCAGCCACATAGTATATTGCCCAGTTACGTAGTATACAGCACAGAGCCACGTAGTATATTGCATAGTGACGTAGTATACAGCACAGAGCCACGTAGTACATTGCCCAGCTACGTAGTATATTGCCCAGCCACATATGTCACAGGTTAAAAAATAAACATATACTCACCTTCCGATCCGAGGGCCCCTTGTAGTTCTGTCGCCTGTGCACGGTGCACGCGGCAGCTTTCGGTCCCAGGGTGTGATGACGTCGTGGTCACATGACCGTGACGTCATGGCAGGTTCTTCTCACGCAGGCGCGCAGGACCTGTGATGACGTCGCAGTCACATGACTGTGACATCATGGCAGGCCCTTGTCGCATACTATCCCTAGCACCGGAACCTGCCGCTTGCATTGTTGTGAATTCTGTGGCAGAGCTCCCTCCTGTGTTCACAAGTGGTACTGCGGCTTCTGAGTTTCCTTCCTCAGGTGATGTGGTGAAGTCGTTAGGTGCTGCTCTATTTAACTCCACCTAGTGCTTTGCTCCTGGCCTCCAGTCAATGTTCTAGTATTGGTCTTGCTTCCTCCTGGATCGTTCCTGTGGCCTGTCTGCTCTGCATAAGCTAAGTTTTGCTTGTGTTATTTTTGTTTGCTATTTTTTCTGTCCAGCTTGCTTAATTGGTTTTTCTTGCTTGCTGGAAGCTCTGGGACGCAGAGGAAGCACCTCCGTACCGTTAGTCGGTGCGGAGGGTCTTTTTGCCCCTCTGCGTGGTTGTTTGTAGGGTTTTGTGTTGACCACAAAGTTATCTTTCCTATCTTCGGTCTGTTCAGTAAGTTGGGCCTCACTTTGCTAAATCTATTTCATCTCTGCGTTTGTATTTTCATCTCTACTCACAGTCATTATATGTGGGGGCTGCCTTTTCCTTTGGGGTATTTCTCTGAGGCAAGGTAGGCTTATTTTTCTATCTTAGGCCTAGCTAGTTTCTCAGGCTGTGCCGAGTTGCATAGGGAGCGTTAGGCGCAATCCACGGCTGCCTCTAGTGTGGTTGGATAGGATTAGGGATTGCGGTCAGCAGAGTTCCCACGTCTCAGAGCTCGTCCTATGTCTTTTGGTTATTGTCAGGTCACTTTGTGTGCTCTGAACTTCAAGGTCCATTGTGGTTCTGAATTACCTAATCATAACAGTACTGGAGGCCCAAAGTACTAATGCTTCTCAATAGAGGGAAAAAAGAAGTTCTGAGACCATTTTTTTTTCTTTGCACTGTGTTTTGCCTTTTTTTCCCCTAGACATTTGGGTGGTTCAGGACACAGGTGTAGTGATGGACATTAAAGGTCTGTCTTCATGTGTGGATCATCTCACTGCAAGAGTACAAAATATTCAAGACTTTGTGGTTCAGAATTCTATGTTAGAGCCAAGAATTCCTATTCCTGATTTGTTTTCTGGAGATAGAGCAAAATTTCTGAGTTTCAAAAATAATTGTAAACTGTTTCTGGCTTTGAAACCTCGCTCCTCTGGTGACCCAGTTCAACAAGTTAGGATCATTATTTCTTTATTACGTGGCGACCCTCAAGATTGGGCATTTTCCCTTGCGCCAGGAGATCCTGCATTATGTAACATTGATGCGTTTTTCCTGGCGGTCGGATTGCTGTACGATGAACCTAATTCGGTGGATCAGGCAGAGAAAAATTTGCTGGCTCTGTGTCAGGTTCAGGATGAGATAGAGATTTATTGTCAGAAGTTTAGAAAGTGGTCCGTGCTCACTCAATGGAATGAAGGTGCGCTGGCAGCTATTTTCAGAAAGGGTCTCTCTGAAGCCCTTAAGGATGTCATGGTGGGATTTCCCATGCCTGCTGGTCTGAATGAGTCTATGTCTTTGGCCATTCAGATCGGTCGACGCTTGCGTGAGCATAAATCTGTGCACCATTTGGCGGTATTATCCGAGCATAAACCTGAGCCTATGCAGTGCGATAGGACTTTGACCAGAGTTGAACGGCAAAAACACAGACGTCAGAATGGGCTGTGTTTCTACTGTGGTGATTCCACTCATGCTATCTCCGATTGTCCTAAGCGCACTAAGCGGTTCGCTAGGTCTGCCACCATTGGTATGGTACAGTCAAAATTTCTTTTGTCCGTTACTTTGATCTGCTCTTTGTCATCTTATTCTGTCATGGCATTTGTGGATTCAGGCGCTGCCCTGAATTTGATGGACTTGGAGTATGCTAGGCGTTGTGGGTTTTTCTTGGAGCCCTTGCAGTGTCCTATTCCATTGAGAGGAATTGATGCTACGCCTTTGGCCAAGAATAAGCCTCAGTACTGGACCCAGCTGACCATGTGCATGGCTCTTGCACATCAGGAGGATATTCACTTTCTGGTGTTGCATAATCTGCATGATGTGGTCGTGTTGGGGTTGCCATGGCTACAAGTCCATAACCCAGTATTAGATTGGAAATCAATGTCTGTGTCCAGCTGGGGTTGTCAGGGGGTACATGGTGATGTCCCATTTCTGTCTATTTCGTCATCCACCCCTTCTGAGGTCCCAGAGTTCTTGTCTGATTACCGGGATATATTTGATGAGCCCAAGTCCAATGCCCTACCTCCGCATAGGGATTGTGATTGTGCTATCGATTTGATTCCTGGTAGTAAGTTTCCTAAGGGTCGACTGTTTAATTTATCTGTACCTGAGCACGCCGCTATGCGGAGTTACGCGAAGGAGTCCTTGGAGAAGGGTCATATTCGCCCGTCATCGTCGCCATTGGGAGCGGGGTTCTTTTTTGTGGCCAAGAAGGATGGTTCACTGAGACCTTGTATAGATTACCGCCTTCTAAATAAAATCACGGTCAAATTTCAGTACCCCTTGCCGCTGCTATCTGATTTGTTTGCTCGGATCAAGGGGGCTAGTTGGTTCACCAAGATAGATCTTCGTGGTGCGTATAATCTTGTGCGTATTGAGCGGGGCGATGAATGGAAAACTGCATTTAATACGCCCGAGGGCCATTTTGAGTACCTAGTTATGCCTTTCGGACTTGCCAATGCTCCATCGGTGTTTCAGTCCTTTATGCATGACATCTTCCGAGAGTACCTGGATAAATTCCTGATTGTATACTTGGATGATATTTTGGTCTTCTTGGATGATTGGGAGTCTCATGTGAAGCAGGTCAGAATGGTGTTCCAGGTCCTGCGTGCTAATTCTTTGTTTGTGAAGGGATCAAAGTGTCTCTTTGGTGTTCAGAAGGTTTCATTTTTGGGGTTCATCTTTTCCCCTTCTACTATCGAGATGGACCCTGTTAAGGTCCAGGCCATCTATGATTGGACTCAGCCGACATCTCTGAAGAGTCTGCAAAAGTTCCTGGGCTTTGCTAATTTTTATCGTCGCTTCATCTGTAATTTTTCTAGTATTGCTAAACCATTGACCGATTTGACCAAGAAGGGTGCTGATGTAGTCAATTGGTCTTCTGCTGCTGTGGAAGCTTTTCAAGAGTTAAAGCGTCGTTTTTCTTCTGCCCCTGTGTTGTGTCAACCAGATGTTTCGCTTCCGTTCCAGGTCAAGGTTGATGCTTCTGAAATTGGAGCGGGGGCTGTTTTGTCGCAGAGAAGTTCTGATTGCTCGGTGATGAAACCATGCGCCTTCTTTTCCAGGAAGTTTTCGCCTGCTGAGCGAAATTAAGATGTTGGCAATCGAGAGTTGCTGGCCATGAAGTGGGCATTCGAGGAGTGGCGTCATTGGCTTGAAGGAGCTAAGCATCGCGTGGTGGTCTTGACTGATCACAAGAACTTGACTTATCTCGAGTCTGCCAAACGGTTGAATCCTAGACAGGCTCGTTGGTCGCTGTTTTTCTCCTGTTTTGACTTTGTGGTTTCGTACCTTCCGGGCTCTAAAAATGTGAAGGCGGATGCCCTGTCTAGGAGTTTTGTGCCCGACTCTCCGGGTTTGTCTGAGCCGGCGGGTATTCTCAAAGAGGGAGTAATTTTGTCTGCCATCTCCCCTGATTTGCGGCGGGGGCTGCAAAAATTTCAGGCTAATAAACCTGATCGTTGCCCAGCGGAGAAACTGTTTGTCCCTGATAGGTGGACGAATAAAGTTATCTCTGAGGTTCATTGTTCGGTGTTGGCTGGTCATCCTGGAATCTTTGGTACCAGAGATTTAGTGGCTAGATCCTTTTGGTGGCCGTCTCTGTCGCGGGATGTGCGTTCTTTTGTGCAGTCCTGTGGGATTTGTGCTCGGGCTAAGCCCTGCTGTTCTCGTGCCAGTGGGTTGCTTTTGCCCTTGCCGGTCCCGAAGAGGCCTTGGACACATATCTCTATGGATTTTATTTCGGATCTCCCCATCTCTCAAAAAAGGTCGGTCATTTGGGTGGTTTGTGATCGCTTCTCTAAGATGATCCATTTGGTACCCTTGTCTAAATTACCTTCCTCCTCTGATTTGGTGCCATTGTTCTTCCAGCATGTGGTTCGTTTACATGGCATTCCAGAGAACATCGTTTCTGACAGAGGTTCCCAGTTTGTATCGAGGTTTTGGCGAGCTTTTTGTGCTAGGATGGGCATTGATTTGTCTTTTTCCTCGGCTTTCCATCCTCAGACTAATGGCCAGACCGAACGAACCAATCAGACCTTGGAAACATACAGTGGGGCAAAAAAGTATTTAGTCAGTCAGCAATAGTGCAAGTTCCACCACTTAAAATGATGAGATGCGTCTGTAATTTACATCATAGGTAGACCTCAACTATGGGAGACAAACTGAGAAAAAAAAATCCAGAAAATCACATTGTCTGTTTTTTTTATCATTTTTTTTGCATATTATGGTGGAAAATAAGTATTTGGTCAGAAACAAACAATCAAGATTTCTGGCTCTCACAGACCTGTAACTTCTTCTTTAACCCCTTAATCCCATATGACGTACTATCCCGTCCAGGTGACCTGGGACTTAATTCCCAGTGACGGGATAGTACGTCATATGCGATCGGCCGCGCTCACGGGGGGAGCGCGGCCGATCGCGGCCGGGTGTCAGCTGCCTATCGCAGCTGACATCCGGCACTATGTGCCAGGAGCGGTCACGGATCGCTCCCGGCACATTAACCCCCGGCACACCGCGATCAAAGATGATCGCGGTGTGCCGGCGGTGCAGGGAAGCATCGCGCAGGGAGGGGGCTCCCTGCGGGCTTCCCTGAGACGATCGGTACACGGTGATGTACTCACCGTGTACCGAGCGTCTTCTCCCTGCAGTCCCCGGATCCAAAATGGCAGCGGGGCTGCATCCGGGTCCTGCAGGGAGCACTTTCGGGTCAGGATCAGGCTGCAGCTGCAGCTCTAATCCTGCCCGGCTGTATGTCAGATCACCGATCTGACAGAGTGCTGTGCACACTGTCAGATCGGTGATCTGTGATGTCCCCCCCTGGGACAAAGTGAAAAAGTAAAAAAAAAAATTTCCACAAGTGTAAAAAAAAAAAAAAAAAAAAAAAAAAAATTCCTAAATAAAGAAGAAAAAAAAAAAATATTATTCCCATAAATACATTTCTTTATCTAAAAAAAAAACAAAAAAAACAATAAAAGTACACATATTTAGTATCGCCGCGTCCGTAACGACCCGACCTATAAAACTGGCCCACTAGTTAACTCCTTCAGTGAACACCGTAAGAAAAAAAAAAAAAAACGAGCCAAAAAACAACGCTTTATTATCATAACGCTGAACAAAAAGTGGAATAACACGCGATCAAAAAGACGGATATAAATAACCATGGTACCTCTGAAAACGTCATCTTGTCCCGCAAAAAACGAGCTGCCATATAGCATCATAACCAAAAAAATAAAAAAGTTATAGTCCTCAGAATAAAGCGATGCCAAAATAATTATTTTTTCTATAAAATAGCTTTTATCGTATAAAAGCGCCAAAACATAAAAAAAATGATATAAATGAGGTATCGCTGTAATCGTACTGACCCGAAGAATAAAACTGCTTCATCAATTTTACCAAACGCGGAACGGTATAAACGCCTCCCCCAAAAGAAATTCATGAATAGCTGGTTTTTGGTCATTCTGCCTCACAAAAAATCAGAATAAAAAGCGATCAAAAACTGTCACGTGTCCGAAAATGTTACCGATAAAAACGTCAACTCGTCCCGCAAAAAACAAGACCCACATGACTCTGTGGACCAAAATATGGAAAAATTATAGGTCTCAAAATGTGGAGATGCAAAAACTTTTTTGCTATAAAAAGCGTCTTTTAGTGTGTGACGGCTGCCAATCATAAAAATCCGATATAAAAAACGCTATAAAAGTAAATCAAACCCCCCTTCATCACCCCCTTAGTTAGGCTAGGTTTACATTGCGTTAATGGGTTAACGCTAACGGACAGCGTTGCACGGCGAAAATGTCACAATTAACGCCGTGCAACGGGTCCGTTAGCACACCCATTGACAGCAATGTGATTTTCGGGTGTAGCGCATCGCTAGAGCGTGCCGTTTTCGGCTCGCGCTAGCAAGGTGCCGTTCTTTTGTGGCGCGCCTCGGACGCTGCTTGCAGCGTCCGCGGCGCGCCCAAGGTCCGATCCCCGATCTTCCAGAGCGGGGACGTTAACGCGACCACTAAACACGACACCTAAAAAGACATTGCGTTAGCGCAATCCGCTAGCGCTAAACGGATTTCCCTAACGCAATGTGAACCTAGCCTTAGGGAAAAATAATAAAATTTAAAAAAATGTATTTATTTCCATTTTCCCATTAGGGTTAGGGTTAGGGCTAGGGTTAGGGTCTGGATTACATTTACGGTTGGGATTAGGGTTGGGATTAGAATTAGGGGTGTGTCAGGGTTAGGTGTGTGGTTAGGGTTACAGTTGGGATTAGGGTTAGGGGTGCGTTTGGATTAGGGTTTCATTTATAATTGGGGGGTTTCCACTGTTTAGGCACATCAGGGGCTCTCCAAACGCGACATGGCGTCCGATCTCAATTCCAGCCAATTCTGCATTGAAAAAGTAAAACAGTGCTCCTTCACTTCCGAGCTCTCCCGTGCGCCCAAACAGGGGTTTACCCCAACATATGGGGTATCATCGTACTCGAGACAAATTGGACAACAACTTTTTGGGTCCAAGTTCTCTTGTTATCCTTGGGAAAATAAAAATTTGGGGGGCTAAAAATCATTTTTGTGGAAAAAAAAAAGGATTTTTTATTTTCACGGCTCTGCGTTGTAAACTGTAGTGAAACACTTGGGGGTTCAAAGTTTTCACAACACATCTAGATAAGTTCCGTGGGAGGTCTAGTTTCCAATATGAGGTCACTTGTGGGGGGTTTGTACTGTTTGGGTACATCAGGGGCTCTGCAAATGCAACATGACGCCTGCAGACCAATCCATCTAAGTCTGCATTCCAAATGGCGCTCCTTCCCTTCCGAGCTCTGCCATGCGCCCAAACAGTGGTTCCCCCCCACATATGGGGTATCAGCGTACTCAGGACAAATTGACAACAACTTTTGGGGTCCAATTTATTCTGTTACCCTTGTAAAAATACAAAGCTGGGGGCTAAAAAATCATTTTTGTGAAAAAAAAAAGAATTTTTATTTTCACGGCTCTGCGTTATAAACTGTAGTGAAACACTTAGGGGTTCAAAGTTCTCACAACACATCTGGATAAGTTCCTTGGGAGGTCTAGTTTCTAATATGGGGTCACTTGTGGGGGGTTTGTACTGTTTGGGTACATCAGGGGCTCTGCAAATGCAACGTGACTCCTGCAGACCAATCCATCTAAGTCTGCATTCCAAATGGCGCTCCTTCCCTTCCGAGCTCTGCGATGCGCCCAAACAGTGGTTCCCCCCCACAGATTGGGTATCAGCGTACTCAGGACAAATTGGACAACAACTTTTGGGGTCCAATTTATTCTGTTACCCTTGTGAAAATACAAAACTGGGGGCTAAAAAATAATTTTTGCGAAAAAATTTTTTTTATTTTAACGGCTCTGCGTTATAAACTGTAGTGAAACACTTGGGAGTTCAAAGCTCTCAAAACACATCTAGATAAGTTCCTTAGGGGGTCTAGTTTCCAAAATGGTGTCACTTGTGGGGGGTTTTAATGTTTAGGCACATCAGGGGCTCTCCAAACCAACATGGCGTCCCATCTTAATTCCAGTCAATTTTGCATTGAAAAGTCAAATGGCGCTCCTTCCCTTCCGAGCTCTGCTATGCGCACAAAAAGTGGTTTACCCCCACATATGGGGTATCGTCGCACTCAGGACAAATTGCACAACAACTTTTGTGGTCTAATTTCTTCTCTTACCCTTGGGAAAATAAAAAATTGGGGGCGAAAAGATCATTTTTGTGAAAAAATAAGATTTTTTATTTTTACGGCTCTGCATTATAAACTTCTGTGAAGCACTTGTTGGGTCAAAGTGCTCACCACACATCTAGATAAGTTCCTTAAGGGGTCTACTTTTCAAAATGGTGTCACTTGTGAGGGGTTCCAATGTTTAGGCACATCAGGGGCTCTCCAAACGCAACATGGCGTCCCATCTCAATTCCAGTCAATTTTGCATTGAAAAGTCAAATGGCGCTCCTTTCCTTCCGAGCTCTGCCATGCGCCCAAACAGTGGTTTACCCCCACATATGGGGTATCGTCGCACTCAGGACAAATTGCACAACAACTTTTGTGGTCTAATTTCTTCTCTTACCCTTGGGAAAATAAAAAATTGGTGGCGAAAAGATCATTTTTGTGAAAAAATATGATTTTTTATTTTTACGGCTCTGCATTATAAACTTCTGTGAAGCACTTGTTGGGTCAAAGTGCTCACCACACCTCTAGATAAGTTCCTTAAGGGGTCTACTTTCCAAAATGGTGTCACTTGTGGGGATTTCAATGTTTAGGCACATCAGGGGCTCTCCAAACGCAACATGGCATCCCATCTCAATTCCAGTCAATTTTGCATTGAAAAGTAAAATGGCGCTCCTTCCCTTCCAAGCTCTGCCATACGCCCAAACAATCGTTTACATCCATATATGGGGTATCAGCGTACTCAGGACAAATTGGACAACAATTTTTGAGGTCCAATTTCTTCTCTTACTCTTGGGAAAATAAAAAATTGGGGGCGAAAAGATCATTTTTGTGAAAAAATATGATTTTTTATTTTTAAGGCTCTGCATTATAAACTTCTGTGAAGCAATTGGTGGGTCAAAGTGGTCACCACACATCTAGATAAGTTCCTTAGGGGGTCTACTTTCCAAAATGGTGTCACTTGTGGGGGGTTTCAATGTTTAGGCACATGAGGGGCTCTCCAAACGCAACATGGCGTCCCATCTCAATTCCTGTCAATTTTGCATTGAAAAGTCAAATGGCGCTCCTTTCCTTCCGAGCTCTGCCATGCGCCCAAACAGTGGTTTCCCCCACATATGGGGTATCAGCGTACTCAGTACAGATTGTACAACAACGTTTGGCATCCATTTTATCCTGTTACCCTTGGTAAAATAAAACAAATTGGAGCTGAAATAAATTTTGTGTGAAAAAAAGTTAAATATTCATTTTTATTTAAACATTCCAAAAATTCCTGTAAAACACCTGAAGGGTTAATAAACTTCTTGAATGTGGTTTTGAGCACCTTGAGGGGTGCAGTTTTTAGAATGGTGTCACACTTGGGTATTTTCTATCATATAGACCCCTCAAAATGACTTCAAATGAGATGTGGTCCCTAAAAAAAAATGGTGTTGTAAAAATGAGAAATTGCTGGTCAACTTTTAACCCTTATAACTCCCTAACAAAAAAAATTTTGGTTTCAAAATTGTGCTGATGTAAAGCAGACATGTGGGAAATGTTACTTATTAAGTATTTTGCGTGACATATCTCTGTGATTTAAGGGCATAAAAATTTAAAGTTGGAAAATTGTGAAATTTTCTAAATTTTTGCCAAATTTCCGTTTTTTTTCACAAATAAACGCAAGTTATATCGAATAAATGTTACTACTAAAATGAAGTACAATATGTCACGAGAAAACAATCTCAGAATCACTGGGATCCATTGAAGCGTTCCAGAGTTATAACCTCATAAAGGGACAGTGGTCAGAATTGTAAAAATTGGCCCGGTCATTAACGTGCAAACCACCCTTGGGGCTTAAGGGGTTAAGAGTCTCCTCTTTCCTCCACTCATTACCTGTAGTAATGGCACCTGTTTTAACTTGTTATCAGTATAAAAAGTCACCTGTGCACACCCTCAAACAGTCTGACTCCAAACTCCACTATGGTGAAGACCAAAGAGCTGTCAAAGGACACCAGAAACAAAATTGTAGCCCTGCACCAGGCTGGGAAGACTGAATCTGCAATAACCAACCAGCTTGGAGTGAAGAAATCAACAGTGGGAGCAATAATTAGAAAATGGAAGACATACAAGACCACTGATAATCTCCCTCGATCTGGGGCTCCACGCAAAATCCCACCCCGTGGGGTCAGAATGATCACAAGAACGGTGAGCAAAAATCCCAGAACCACGCGGGGGGACCTAGTGAATGAACTGCAGAGAGCTGGGACCAATGTAACAAGGCCTACCATAAGTAACACACTACGCCACCATGGACTCAGATCCTGCAGTGCCAGACGTGTCCCACTGCTTAAGCCAGTACATGTCCGGGCCCGTCTGAAGTTTGCTAGAGAGCATTTGGATGATCCAGAGGAGTTTTGGGAGAATGTCCTATGATCTGATGAAACCAAACTGGAACTGTTTGGTAGAAACACAACTTGTCGTGCTTGGAGGAAAATGAATACTGAGTTGCATCCATCAAACACCATACCTACTGTAAAGCATGGTGGTGGAAACATCATGCTTTGGGGCTGTTTCTCTGCAAAGGGGCCAGGATGACTGATCCGGGTACATGAAAGAATGAATGGGGCCATGTATCATGAGATTTTGAGTGCAAACCTCCTTCCATCAGCAAGGGCATTGAAGATGAAACGTGGCTGGGTCTTTCAACATGACAATGATCCAAAGCACACCGCCAGGGCAACGAAGGAGTGGCTTCGTAAGAAGCATTTCAAGGTCCTGGAGTGGCCTAGCCAGTCTCCAGATCTCAACCCTATATAAAACCTTTGGAGGGAGTTGAAAGTCCGTGTTGCCAAGCGAAAAGCCAAAAACATCACTGCTCTAGAGGAGATCTGCATGGAGGAATGGGCCAACATACCAACAACAGTTTGTGGAAACCTTGTGAAGACTTACAGAAAACGTTTGACCTCTGTCATTGCCAACAAAGGATATATTACAAAGTATTGAGATGAAATTTAGTTTCTGACCAAATACTTATTTTCCACCATAATATGCAAATAAAATGTTAAAAAAACAGACAATGTGATTTTCTGGATTTTTTTTTCTCAGTTTGTCTCCCATAGTTGAGGTCTACCTATGATGTAAATTACAGACGCCTCTCATCTTTTTAAGTGGTGGAACTTGCACTATTGCTGACTGACTAAATACTTTTTTGCCCCACTGTATCTGAGATGCTTTGTTTCTGCTGATCAGGATGATTGGGTGTCCTTCTTGCCTTTGGCTGAGTTCGCCCTTAATAATCGGGCCAGCTCAGCTACCTTGGTTTCGCCGTTTTTCTGCAACTCTGGGTTCCATCCTCATTTCTCTTCAGGGCAGGTTGAGTCTTCGGACTGTCCTGGTGTGGACACGGTGGTGGACAGGTTACAGCAGATTTTGACTCATGTAGTGGACAATTTGACCTTGTCCCAGGAGAAGGCTCAACGTTTCGCTAATCGCAGACGCTGTGTGGGTCCCCGACTTCGTGTTGGGGATTTGGTTTGGTTGTCATCTCGTCATATTCCTATGAAGGTTTCCTCTCCTAAGTTTAAGCCTCGTTTCATTGGTCCGTATAGGATTTCTGAGGTTCTTAATCCTGTGTCTTTTCGTTTGACCTTTCCAGATTCTTTTTCCATCCATAACGTATTCCATAGGTCATTGTTGCGGAGATACGTGGCACCTATGGTTCCATCTGTTGATCCTCCTGCCCCGGTTTTGGTGGAGGGGGAGTTGGAGTATATTGTGGAGAAGATTTTGGATTCTCGTGTTTCGAGACGGAAACTCCAGTATCTGGTTAAGTGGAAGGGTTATGGTCAGGAAGATAATTCCTGGGTCTTTGCCTCTGATGTCCATGCTGCCGATCTTGTTCGTGCCTTTCATATGGCTCATCCTGGTCGGCCTGGGGGCTCTGGTGAGGGTTCGGTGACCCCTCCTCAAGGGGGGGTACTGTTGTGATTTCTGTGGCAGAGCTCCCTCCTGTGGTCACAAGTGGTACTGCGGCTTCTGAGTTTCCTTCCTCAGGTGATGTGGTGAAGTCGTTAGGTGCTGCTCTATTTAACTCCACCTAGTGCTTTGCTCCTGGCCTCCAGTCAATGTTCTAGTATTGGTCTTGCTTCCTCCTGGATCGTTCCTGTGGCCTGTCTGCTCTGCATAAGCTAAGTTTTGCTTGTGTTATTTTTGTTTGCTATTTTTTCTGTCCAGCTTGCTTAATTGGTTTTTCTTGCTTGCTGGAAGCTCTGGGACGCAGAGGAAGCACCTCCGTACCGTTAGTCGGTGCGGAGGGTCTTTTTGCCCCTCTGCGTGGTTGTTTGTAGGGTTTTGTGTTGACCGCAAAGTTATCTTTCCTATCTTCGGTCTGTTCAGTAAGTTGGGCCTCACTTTGCTAAATCTATTTCATCTCTGCGTTTGTATTTTCATCTCTACTCACAGTCATTATATGTGGGGGGCTGCCTTTTCCTTTGGGGTATTTCTCTGAGGCAAGGTAGGCTTATTTTTCTATCTTAGGCCTAGCTAGTTTCTCAGGCTGTGCCGAGTTGCATAGGGAGCGTTAGGCGCAATCCACGGTGGTTGGATAGGATTAGGGATTGCGGTCAGCAGAGTTCCCACGTCTCAGAGCTCGTCCTATGTCTTTTGGTTATTGTCAGGTCACTTTGTGTGCTCTGAACTTCAAGGTCCATTGTGGTTCTGAATTACCTAATCATAACATTGCATGGAGCGGTCACCGGAATGTCGCAAAAGGTGGGTATATAATGATTTTTTATTTTTTTTAATTATTTTTAACATTAGATCTTTTTACTATTGACGCTGCATAGGCAGCATCAATAGTAAAAACTTGGTCACACAGGGTTAATAGCGGCAGTAACGGAGTGAGTTACCCGCGGCATAACGCGGTCCGTTACCGCTGGCATTAACCGTGTGTGAGCGGTGACTGCGGGGACTATGGAGCGGGTGCCGGGCACTGACTGCAGGGGAGTAGGGAAGAATTAATCGAACTGTGGCCGTCGCTGATTGGTCGCAGCAGCCATGACAGGCAGCTGGTGAGACCAATCAGCGACTTGGATTCCATGACAGACACAGGCCGCGACCAATGAATATCCGTGACAGAAGGACAGACAGACAGAAAGACGGAAGTGACCCTTAGACAATTATATAGTAGATGCACCCCCATAGTCCTCTATGTAATAAACTGCACAGTTCATAGTCATCCATATAGTATAATATACTCCCCATAGTCCTCCATATACACTCCTCATAGTGTTCAATATAGCATAATACACTCCTCATAGTGCTCCATATAGTATAATACACTGCTCAGTCCTTCATGCCCCTGTATGGAGGGGCTGCATTATACTATGAGGGGAGCTGCATTATATTCTATGGGGGTTACATTATATTGTATGGCGTGGCTGCATTATACTGTATCGAGGACTATGGGGAATACATTATACTATATGAAGAACTATGAGGTGCATTGTACTATGGGAAGTGAATTGTACGACATGAATGACAATGGCAGTGCATTATACTATATGGAGCACTATGAGGAGTGTATTATACCATATGTAGGACTGAGCAGTGTATTTCAATATATGGAGGTCTATGAGGAGTGTATAATACTATATGGAGGACTGAGGAGCGTATTATACTTTATGGAGGACTGAGGAGTGTATTATACTAATAATTACACTAATAATATAGTATATAGTATAGTATAATAATTATACTAATAATACACTCCTCAGTCCTCCATAAAGTATAATACGCTCCTCAGTCCTCCATAAACAGATCCTCAGCGAGATATTTGTATTGTCCCATTATATACTTATACATGGTTATTAGATCGCCCCTCAGTCGTCTTTTTTCTAGACTAAATAATCCTAATTTCGCTAATCTCTCTGGGTATTGTAGTTCTCCCATCCCCTTTATTAATTTTGTTGCCCTCCTTTGTACTCTCTCTAGTTCCATTATATCCTTCCTGAGCACCGGTGCCCAAAACTGGACACAGTACTCCATGTGCGGTCTAACTAGGGATTTGTACAGAGGCAGTATAATGCTCTCATCATGTGTATCCAGACCTCTTTTAATGCACCCCATGATCCTGTTTGCCTTGGCAGCTGCTGCCTGGCACTGGCTGCTCCAGGTAAGTTTATCATTAACTAGGATCCCCAAGTCCTTCTCCCTGTCAGATTTACCCAGTGGTTTCCCATTCAGTGTGTAATGGTGATATTGATTCCTTCTTCCCATGTGTATAACCTTACATTTATCATTGTTAAACCTCATCTGCCACCTTTCAGCCCAAGTTTCCAACTTATCCAGATCCATCTGTAGCAGAATACTATCTTCTCTTGTATTAACTGCTTTACATAGTTTTGTATCATCTGCAAATATCGATATTTTACTGTGTAAACCTTCTACCAGATCATTAATGAATATGTTGAAGAGAACAGGTCCCAATACTGACCCCTGCGGTACCCCACTGGTCACAGCGACCCAGTTAGAGACTATACCATTTATAACCACCCTCTGCTTTCTATCACTAAGCCAGTTACTAACCCATTTACACACATTTTCCCCCAGACCAAGCATTCTCATTTTGTGCACCAACCTCTTGTGCGGCACGGTATCAAACGCTTTGGAAAAATCGAGATATACCACGTCCAATGACTCACCGTGGTCCAGCCTATAGCTTACCTCTTCATAAAAACTGATTAGATTGGTTTGACAGGAGCGATTTCTCATAAACCCATGCTGATATGGAGTTAAACAGTTATTCTCATTGAGATAATCCAGAATAACATCCCTCAGAAACCCTTCAAATATTTTACCAACAATAGAGGTTAGACTTACTGGCCTATAATTTCCAGGTTCACTTTTAGAGCCCTTTTTGAATATTGGCACCACATTTGCTATGCGCCAGTCCTGCGGAACAGACCCTGTCGCTATAGAGTCCCTAAAAATAAGAAATAATGGTTTATCTATTACATTACTTAGTTCTCTTAGTACTCGTGGGTGTATACCATCCGGACCCGGAGATTTATCTATTTTAATCTTATTTAGCCGGTTTCGCACCTCTTCTTGGGTTAGATTGGTGACCCTTAATATAGGGTTTTCATTGTTTCTTGGGATTTCACCTAGCATTTCATTTTCCACCGTGAATACCGTGGAGAAGAAGGTATTTAATATGTTAGCTTTTTCCTCGTCATCTACAACCATTCTTTCCTCACTATTTTTTAAGGGGCCTACATTTTCAGTTTTTATTCTTTTACTATTGATATAGTTGAAGAACAGTTTGGGATTAGTTTTACTCTCCTTAGCAATGTGCTTCTCTGTTTCCTTTTTGGCAGCTTTAATTAGTTTTTTAGATAAAGTATTTTTCTCCTTATTGTTTTTTAGAGCTTCAATGGTGCCATCCTGCTTTAGTTGTGCAAATGCTTTCTTTTTACTGTTAATTGCCTGTCTTACTTCTTTGTTTAGCCACATTGGGTTTTTCCTGTTTCTAGTCCTTTTATTCCCACAAGGTATAAACTGCTTACAGTGCCTATTTAGGATGTTCTTAAACATTTTCCATTTATTATCTGTATTCTTATTTCTGAGGATATTGTCCCAGTCTACCAGATTAAGGGCATCTCTAAGCTGGTCAAACTTTGCCTTCCTAAAGTTCAGTGTTTTTGTGACTCCCTGACAAGTCCCCCTAGTGAAAGACAGGTGAAACTGTACAATATTGTGGTCGCTATTTCCTAGATGCCCGACCACCTGCAGATTTGTTATTCTGTCAGGTCTATTAGATAGTATTAGGTCTAAAAGTGCTGCTCCTCTGGTTGGATTCTGCACCAATTGTGAAAGATAATTTTTCTTGGTTATTAGCAGAAACTTGTTGCCTTTATGGGTTTCACAGGTTTCTGTTTCCCAGTTAATATCCGGGTAGTTAAAGTCCCCCATAACCAGGACCTCATTATGGGTTGCAGCTTCATCTATCTGCTTTAGAAGTAGACTTTCCATGGTTTCTGTTATATTTGGGGGTTTGTAACAGACCCCAATGAGAATTTTGTTACCATTTTTCCCTCCATGAATTTCGACCCATATGGACTCGACATCCTCATTTCCTTCGCTAATATCCTCCCTTAAAGTGGACTTTAGACAAGACTTTACATAGAGACAAACCCCTCCTCCTCTCCGATTTTTACGATCCTTTCTAAACAGACTGTAACCCTGTAAGTTAACTGCCCAGTCATAGCTTTCATCTAACCATGTCTCGGTTATTCCCACTATGTCAAAGTTACCTGTAGATATTTCTGCTTCTAGTTCTTCCATCTTGTTTGTCAGACTTCTGGCGTTTGCGAGCATGCAGTTTAGAGGATTTTGTTTTGTTCCAATCTCCTCGCTGTGGATTGTTTTAGAAATGTTCTTACCTCCCTTCTGAGTATGTTTTCCTGGATCTTCTTTGTTCAAGTCTAATGTTTTTCTTCCCGTCCCCTCTTCTTCTAGTTTAACGCCCTCCTGATGAGTGTAGCGAGTCTTCTGGCGAATGTGTGTTTCCCAGGTTTGTTGAGGTGTAGTCCGTCTCTGGCGAGGAGTCCATCGTACAAGTAATTCACACCGTGGTCCAGGAATCCGAATCCTTGTTGTCTGCACCATCGCCTTAGCCAGTTGTTTGCATCAAGGATCCTGTTCCATCTCCTGGTGCCATGCCCGTCTACTGGAAGGATAGAAGAAAAAACTACCTGTGCATCCACTTCCTTTACTTTCTTCCCCAACTCTTCAAAGTCTTTGCAGATTGTCGGTAGGTCCTTCCTTGCCGTGTCATTGGTGCCAACATGTATCAGAAGAAATGGGTGGACGTCCTTGGAGCTGAAGAGCTTTGGTATCCTATCGGTCACATCCTTGATCATCGCACCTGGAAGGCAGCATACTTCTCTTGCAGTTATGTCCGGTCTGCAGATGGCTGCTTCTGTGCCTCTCAGTAGTGAGTCTCCCACCACCACCACTCTTCGTTGCTTCTTGGCTGTACTTTTTGCTGTCACTTGTTGCTGTGTGCCCTTTTCTTTTTTGCTTGCTGGTATTGCTTCATCCTTAGGTGTGCCATCTTCATCCTCTACAAAGATTTGATATCGGTTCTTCAGTTGTGTGGTTGGTGATTTCTCCATGGTCTTCTTGCTTCTTTTGGTCACATGCTTCCACTCATCTGCTTTTGGAGGTTCTCTGACACTTTTTTCACCTTCTGTGACCAGTTGAGATGCTTCTGTTCTGTCTAGAAAGTCTTCATTCTCTTTGATGAGTTTCAAAGTTGCTATTCTTTCTTCCAGACCCCGCACCTTTTCTTCTAAAAGGGCCACTAGTCTACACTTCTGACAGGTGAAATTTGATTCTTCTTCTGGTCGATCTGTGAACATGTAGCACATGCTGCAGCTCACCATGTAGGTTGTCACATCTGCTATGTTGCTCCTAGATCCTGCTGACTTGCTGTGTGTTTTCCTTCTTGTGTAATCTACTCAGCCAAGCTCTCTTGCAATAATGCCCTACAGGCAAAAATTCGATACAGTATAATGCAGCCCACATATAGTATAATGCAGCCACTCTACAGAGTATAATGCAGCCACCCCACAGAGTATAATGCAGCCCCGCCATACAATATAATGTAACCCCCATAGAATATAATGCAGCTCCCCTCATAGTATAATGCAGCCCCTCCATACAGGGGCATTGAGAAAGACACAGTCAAACGGTGACTAGAGGGCAGGGTAAAGGACACAAGGGGGCTAGGGGAGACAGGCACAAGGGTGACATGGGCTAGGGAGCAAGTAAGACAGGCACAAGGGGACTAGTGGGCAAGGGAGACTGACAAAAGGGACAAGGGAGACTTACACAAGGGGAGACACGGGGACAAGGGACACAAGTACAAGGGGACAAGGGAAACAGGCAGAAGGGGATACAGGGACTAGTGGGCAAGGGAGACTGACACAAGGGGACACACAGAGACAAGGGGCCCAAGCACAAGGGTACTCATTGGGACTAGGAAGAAGGGGAAAAGGGCACAAGGGGACACAGGAACTAGGGAGCAAGGCACAAGAGGACACAAGGGGACTCCAAGGGCATAGTAGATATGGATGCATGGGGAGACAGAGCTGCAAGGGGACAGGGGAAGATGGGGGGATACTTGGGAGCAGGGAAGAAGGGGGCACAGGGATTATGAGGACAGGGTAGATGGGGAATACACGGTGAGAAAGGGGACAGGGGAGATTTGAAAGTTGGGCAGATGGGTACAGGGGGACAAGAGGCAGGGAATGCATGAGGGTGCAGGAGGACTCAGGGCATGGGAGATGGGGTGCATTCAGGGGACCAGGGGAGGAGGGACAAGGCAGGTATGGGGGCCTGGAAGAGCATAATGACCTGAACCTGGGGACCTATGAGGACATGGGGCAAGGGAGAGCAGGGAGGAAACGGGGCTGGTGTCACAGGGGGCCGGGGATGCTGGGGAGCGAGGATGGCGACACATGGGCAGCAGACACACCTCACTGCCGCCGCTTCCGTACACCTACATGTTCATCCCCGGATCCTCCACATGGCTGAGCTGCTGCAGCATCCCCCTCCTGGGCGGTTCAGTCCATTCACCTCATGCCAGCCCCGGAGCTGCCTGTTCCCTGTCCCAGCAACCGCCACAGGCTCCGCCAATATGGCGGCCGCCATCACCTGTTCAGATGCTGCACTGCCTGGGCTCCACACACAGCGGGTGCGCGATGAAGTGATGTCATCGTGCAACCGCAGTGTCAGAGACAGTGGGGAATGATGGGAGAGGGAGCGACAGCTGACGCTCTCTCCTCCATCATTGCTTTGAACTGTACTTGCATCATACATGCACGTATAGTTCAATGCAGCGGCGGGGGAAGTCGGGTGCCTCTGATGTGCCAGGCCCCTGACCTGCCAGGCCCGGTCACAGCGGTGACCGCTGCAACAGTAGTAGTTACACATCTGCACACACACCCAAGAAAATACACACACACCCAGGAAAACACAAACACACACACCCACACATAGGAAAACAGACAGGAAACTGTACATACCCAGAAAAAAACACATACTCTGACCTGCCATATTTAATTTGTCAAATGCCCCCCTCCCCCATAGCACAGCAAACCTTGAGATGGGCAGCTAGTATGTGCTGGACAGTGGGCACACAGGGCAGCCACCTCTCATCTTCTCCTGCCCTCCTGTGTTGGTGCTCTGCACACTGATGCTCCTCCCCCTACAGGTCCTGGTTGATCAGACATCGGAGACAGATCTGCACAGTGCACACAGAAGAGGAGGATGCGGCATGCAATCACTATGTAAGTAATGCAGTCTCCTCCTCTTCTTGTGTGCACATTAATGAAGCCGGCCATGGCTCCGGCCACAGGTGCACGCTGCGTGTCCCGCCCCCATGTTCCTGCTCATCACATACTGCACTGCCAATCCTCCAGTCGCCCTGTGCAGCTGCTTAGGCACCGGCCCGGGGGCATATGCATTCCTGCCACCCGGCCTAGTCCGCCCCTGTCTCCACCCCTCAGGAAAACAATGAGATAAGGCATCCATCTTAATGTTCTTGTCTCCCAGCCTGTATGTAACAAAAAAGTTAAACCTGGGGAAGAACAATGCCCATCTTGCCTGTCGAAGCAATAGACGTTTTGCAAACTCTAGATATACGAGATTCTTATGATCTGTGATTACCATAACCAGATGAATTGCTACCTCCAGAAAATGACGCCACTTTTCAAAGGTCCACTTGATTGCGAAGAGTTTCCTGTTACCAATGTCAAAATTTTTCTCTGAAGATAACAGTTTTTTTTTAGAAAACTCTGCACATGGACTCCATTTACCAGGAGACACACCCTGCGACAATACAGCCACCACCCCCACTTCAGACGCGCCAACTTCTACAATAAATGGCTGAGTGACGTCAGGCTGTATGAGAATTGTCCCAGATGCAAAACACTTTTTCAAAGTTTCGAATGCCTCCCTGGCCGGACTGAACCACTTTGAAAAGTCTGTCCCTTTCCTAGTCATATCTATCAGAGGTTCGGCCACTGCCAGTGAACTTACCGTAGTAGTGAACAAAACCCAAAAGCCTTTGTAACATCTTCAAATCCTCAGGACGATCCCAATCCTGTGCCGCCTGGACTTTCGCTGGATCCATGCGAAAACCAGTGGATGATAAAACATATCCTAGAAAAGGTTTGACAAATAATTTTTTGTCTCTGATTAAGAACTGCCTGACTTGTACCTGATGTGATTCAAAGTAAGGTGAATAAATTAATATGTCATCAAGATAGATTACAACAAATCTACCTACCAGGTGTCTAAAGATGTAATTTACAAAGTGCTGAAAGACGGCGGGAGCATTAGTCAACCCAAATGGCATCATAAGGTTCTCATAGTGTCCCTCAGGCTTATTGAATGCTGCATTCCACTCATCCCCCTCTTTAATAAGAAAGAGGTGTACGCACCCCTGAGATTCAGTTTAGAAAACCATTTTGGTCCTACAATCTGATTAAAGAGGTCTGGGATGAGAGGCAGCAGATACAGATTCCGGACTGTAATCTGATTGAGTTTGTGGAGATCTAGGCAGGGGAGTAACCCCCTGTCTTTCTTCTGTACAGAGAAATACCCTGCAGTAATGGGGGATGAGGATGGACTGATATGACCCTTTGCCAAACTTTCCGTGATATAGTCCAACATGGCTTGCCTCTTTGGACCAGAGATATTATATAGTCTGCTCCTTGGCAGCTTGGCCCCTGGGACAAGATTAACAGCGCAGATATAAGGATGATGGGGAGAAAGTTTTTGGCACCTGTGCTCCGAAAACACGTCCCCAAAGTCAGACAGGTATTTATGCACAGGCTGGGTATTGCAAGCTGGGTGCCCAAGCAGTGTCCTGGAAAATACAGACTCCACTTTACCACCTCCCGAGTCTACCAATCTACTACAAGGTTGTGCAAAGTGAGCCAAGGCAGTCCAAGAACCACAGGAGAGGGCAGACCTTCTACATAACAGTGAAATCCACTAAACGCCTTCTCAAATAGCAACCACCACCAACCTCCAGCCATGCAGCATAAGCTAGTTCTGACAATGAGTGCTAGCCAGGACACAGATGATTTAGGAGATGGGAGGGGCTAACAGTACACAGCCGAGCCTTAATGCAGGAAAGCTTCCAGGAGCTCTCAACTGAGCAGATTAATCCCTACACTGCTAAAAGAAATTTACACCGTTTAATATGAAGGTAAAGTGCAGGAGTAGGAGAAATCAGATGCTGTGGTCTTCTTGCTCCTCTATGTCGTGGTAAACGTATGAAACCCATGCAGGAGCGGTCTGTGACGCTCTGTGCTGGGGAAGAACGGCACCATGCACAACAGGCAGGTAAGTTTCAGTTACCTGGCTGGTAGTGCTTATTGCTTAGATACATTTTTTTGTTTTTTGTAAAGTCCCAGATATCACCTTTAACTAGATTGGAAAAGTATGCTTGTGGTGATAATCTGTTATAGGTGCCGATGCTTATCTTTGGGAAGAAAGATGAATTGAGTATGAAGAGATGCATTGTTAAATTTAGGAAAAGTAGAGCCAGCACTGATGCTGACATTATTTAACCCCTTAATCCCATATAACGTACTATTCCGTCGAGGTGACCTGGGACTTAACTCCCAGTGACGGGATAGTACATCATATTTAATCGTCCGTGCTCACGGGGGGAGCGCGGCTGATCGCAGCCGGGTGTCAGCTGACTATCGCAGCTGACATCCGGCACTATGTGCCAGGAGCGGTCACAGACCGCTCCTGGCACATTAACCTCCGAAACACTGCGATCAAACGTGATCGCAGCGTTCCAGGGGCATAGGGAAGCATCGCGCAGGGAGAGAGCTCCCTTCGTGCTTCCCTGAGACCCTAGGTACAAGGCGACGTGCTCACCTTGTACCAAGCGTCTCCTCCCTGCAGGCCCCTGGATCCAAAATGGCCGCGGGGCTACTTCCGGGTCCTGCAGGGAGGTGGCTTACAAAAGCCTGCTCAGAGCAAGCGCTGGTAAGTTTGCAGCCCTGCTTGTCAGACCGCTGATCTGACACAGTGCTGTGCAAAGTGTCAGATCAGCGATCTGACCCTATAGTGTGATGTCCCCCCTGGGACAACGTTATAAAGTTAAAAAAAAAAAAATATTTAGATGTGTAAAAAAAAAAAAAAAATTCCTATATAAAAAAATATATATTGTTCCCATAAATACATTTCTTTATCTAAATAATAAAAATAAAATAAAAGTACACATATTTAGTATCGCCGCGTCCGTAATGACCCTACCTATAAAACTGTCCCACTAGTTAACCCCTTCAGTGAACGCCGTAAAAAAAACTGAAGCAAAAAACAACGCTTTATTATCATACCGCTGAACAAAAAGTGGAATAACATGTGATAAAAAAAACAGATATAAATAACCATGGTACCGCTGAAAACGTCATCTTGTCCTGCAAAAAACGAGCCACCATACAGCATCATCAAAGAAAAAAGAAAAAAGTTACAGTCCTTAGAATAAAGCAATGCAAAAATAATTATTTTTTCTATAAAATAGTTTTTATTGTATAAAAGCGCCAAAACATAAAAAAATTATATAAATGAGGTATAGCTGTAATCGTTCTGACCCAAAGAATAAAACTGCTTTATGAATTTTACCAAATGTGGAATGGTATAAACGCCCCCCCAAAAGAAGTTCATGAATAGCTGGTTTTTGGTCATTCTGCCTCCCAAAAATCAGAATAAAAAGCGATCAAAGCATGTCACATGCCTGAAAATGATAGCAATAAAAACGTCAACTCGTCCTGCAAAAAACAAGACCTCATATGACTCTGTGGACCAAAATATGGAAAAATTATAGCTCTCAAAATGTGGAGACGCAAAAACTATTTTTTGCAATAAACAGCGACTTTTAGTGTGTGACAGCTGCCAATCATAAAAATCCGCTAAAATACCCGCAATAAATAGTAAATCAAATCCCCCTTCATCACCCTCTTAGTTGGAGAAAAATAATAGAATTAAAAAAATGTATTTATTTCCATTTTCCCAAAAGGGTTAGGGTTAAGGCTAGGGTTAGGGTTAGGGTTAGCGTTAGGGCTAGGGTTAAGGCTAGGGTTGGGGCTAGGGTTAGGGCTAGGGTTAGGGCTAGGGTTAGGATTAAAGCTAGGGTTAGGGCTAGGGTTGGGGCTAGGGTTAGGGCTAGAATTAGGATTAGGGCTAGGGTTAGGGCTATGGTTAGGGCTAGGGTTAGGGTTGGGGCTAGAGTTAGGGCTAGGGTTAGGATTAGTGCTAGGGTTGGGGCTTAAGTTAGGGTTAGAGCTGGGGCTAAAGTTAGGGTTAGGGTTGGGGTTAAAGGTCAGGTTAGGGCTACAGTTAGGATTGGGGCTAACGTTAGGGTTAGGGTTGGGGCTAAAGTTAGGGTTAGGGTTGGGGCTAAAGTTAGGTTTAGGGTTGGGGCTAAAGTTAGGGTTAGGGCTACAGTTAGGGTTGGGGCTAAAATTAGGGTTTGGATTACATTTTCCATTGGGAATAGGGTTAGGGGTGTGTCAGGGTTAGGGGTGAGGTTAGGGTTATGGTTGGAATTAGGGTTAGGGGTGTGTTGGAGTTAGGGGTGTGGCTAGGGTTGGGATTAGGGTTAGGGGTGTGGTTGGGGCTAGGGGTGTGGTTGGGATTAGGGGTGTGGTTGAGATTAGGGGTGTGTTTGGGTTAGAGTTTCAGTTAGAATTGGGGGTTTCCACTGTTTAGGCACATCAGGGCTCTCCAAATGCGACATGGCATCTGATCTCAATTCCAGCCAATTCTGTAAAACAGTGCTCCTTCCCTTCTGAGCTCTCCCGTGTGCCCAAACACGGTTTTACCCCAACATATTGGGTATTAGTGTACTCAGGACAATTTGGACAACAACTTTTGGGGTCCAATTTTTCTTGTTACCCGTGGGAAAATAAAAATTTGGGGGGCTAAAAAACATTTTTGTGGGAAAAAATGATTTTTTATTTTCACGGCTCTGTGTTATAAACTGTAGTGAAACACTTGGGGGTTCAAAGTTCTCACAACCCATCTAGATAAGTTCCTTGGGGGTCTAGTTTCGAATATAGGATCACTTATGGGGAGTTTCTGCTGTTTAGGTACATTAGGGGCTCTGCAAACGCAATGTGACGCCTGCAGACCATTCCATCTAAGTCTGCATTCCAAATGGCGCTCCTTCCCTTCCGAGCTCTGCCATGCGCCTAAACGGTGGTTCCCACCACATATGGGGTATCAGCGTACTCAGAACGAATTGGATAACAACTTTTGGAGTCCAATTTCTCCTGTTACCCTTGGGAAAATACAAAACTGGGGGCTAAAAAATAATTTTTGTGAAAAAATATAATTTTTTATTTTTACGGCTCTGCATTATAAACTTCTGTGAAGCACTTGGAGGTTCAAAGTGCTCACCACACATCTAGATAAGTTCCTCAGGGGGTCTAGTTTCCAAAATGGTGTCACTTGTGGGGACTTTCAATGTTTAGGCACATCAGTGGCTCTCCAAACGCAACATGGCGTCCCATCTCAATTCCAGTCAATTTTGCATTGAAAAGTCAAATGGCGCTCCTTCGCTTCCGAGCTCTGTCATGCGCCCAAACAGTGGGTTACCTCCACATATGGGGTATCAGCGTACTCAGGACAAATTGTACAATAACTTTTGGGGTCCATTTTCTCCTGTTACCCTTGGAAAAATAAAACACATTGGAGCTGAATTAAATTTTTTGTGAAAAAAGTTAAATGTTCATTTTTTTTAAACATTCCAAAAATTCCTGTGAAATACCTGAAGGGTTAATAAACTTCTTGAATGTGGTTTTGAGCACCTTGAGGGGTGCAGTTTTTAGAATGGTGTCACACTTGGTTGTTTTCTATCATATAGACCCCTCAAAATGACTTCAAATGTGATGTGGTCCCAAAAACAAAATGGTGTTGTAAAAATGAGAAATTGCGGGTCAACTTTTAACCCTTATAACTCCCTAACAAAAAATAAATGTTGGTTCTAAAAATTGTGCTGATGTAAAGTAGACATGTGGGAAATACTACTTATTAAGTATTTTGTGTGACATATCTCTGTAATTTAAGGGCATAAAAATTAAAAGTTGGAAAATTGCGAAATTTTCAACATTTTCGCCAAATTTCCAATTTTTTCACAAATAAACGCAGGTAATATCAAAGAAATTTTACCACTATCATGAAGTACAATATGTCGCGAGAAAACAATGTCAGAATCATCAGGATCCGTTGAAGCGTTCCAGAGTTATAACCTCATAAAGGGACAGTGGTCAGAATTGTAAAAATTGGCCCGGTCATTAACGTGCAAACCACCCTTGGGGCTTAAGGGGTTAATATGTATCAACAGCTTAAAGGGATTTTCCAGATTCAGTAAACTATTGTCTCCATGCACATTTCAGTGTAAAAAAAAATACACAAAATTATCTTTATTTACCTTCCCCGGGGTTTGACGCTGTGTTATAGCCACTGTTTGTCTGCAGAGCTGACATCACAACCACAGTGATACAGCCATCACTGGGCTCAGCGACATGGGGCTCAGTGTTTGACTGCAGCGTTGTCAAAGTAACAATAGCACTACAGAGGAACAACAGAGTCTGGGGCAGTAAGTAAAACACAGTTTGTTTTTAACGGTCTGCTGCTCCTGGGGCCAATCCAATAGTTTACGGAAACTGTAAATCCCCTTCAATGTGCCAGTTTTGGAATCCAGTAATTTTAACTATGTTTTCACATAAAGCTTTAGTCTGGTTTAATAATAGCGAAGAAGCTAAGACTTGCTGTATCAGAATAAAGCAAGGGAATAAAGTGCAAATTAGGTTTCAGCATTTTAAAATGCCAGCTTTCTCTCCAAGATCAAAATGTCATCCAGCTCCTGTCTCCCTCGATGGGAGATTAAATGACAAAGAACTGTGTGCAAAGCAACAACTTTCCAGGCCTGGGAGGCAGCTCTGGCAGTAAAGGGGCAATATTAGGAGCTGCGAGGCCTGAAACATATTTATTCTCTTTGTGCTCAGTGCTCAAGAGACTTTTCCATCCTTTGAAATTAAGAATAAATGGTAACAACTAATGGTCGCATAGAAGCTGTTATCATTGGAGCAGCTTAATTAGGGAGAAAAATGGTCAATAAAATGTTGGGTAACATGTTAAGGTTGTTTTTGTGTCTTGTGATTTGCTGTCTCTATCAATTACCCGACAAACTGTTAGAGTCAGAATTAAAGAGGTTGTCCACTACTTCATCATTGATGATCTATCTTTAGGATAGGTCATCAATGTCTGATCGGTCGGGGTCTGCCACCCGGCATCCCCGCCAATCAGTTATTATATATCGGTGTAGGTGATAGCTGTCAGAAATAGTCAATTGTGGAGCTGCTCCATCTTCTGATAGTGGTCACGGCCGGGTACTGCACATCCACCTGCTAATGATTTGAATACAAGGTGGATGTGCAGTACCCAGCCGTGACCACAGAAAACGGAGTTGCTCCGCAATTGAGCATTTCTGACCAGCGGTCGACGCCGACACCAAAAACAGCTGAATGTGGTGTCGGGTGTCAGACCCCGACCGATCCGACATTGATGACTATTCTAAGGACAGGTCATCTGTGATAAAGTAGTGGACAACCACTTCAACTTGTTAGCACTGAGTGTTTAGTATTTCTCTTCACATTTTCAGAGGGAAGAGAGACTATTTCCATCCGGATAAAGTTAGATGAGTGTAGTATTAACAATGAATCTTCTATGGATCATCTTTTGGCTTCTGCTCCAAATACAGGTCAATATGTAGAATAACATATTGTTTGGAGATGACTTCGGTTTGGCGTGGCCAGACATTTGTGTGCACCTTCCCACTTACATATTTTCCCTCTGTCTCCAACCTGCTCTTTTTGATTGACAGTTCGAACTTTATAGAGCCGGAGAAGGGCAGAGATAGATGGAAAACAAATCAGAATGAAGGAGCACTTAAATGTTTGGCGATGCTAAGGGTGCACCCAGCGGACATACTTAGTTTGAACAGCTATTCTGTGCTGACAATATATGTTGTATTATCTCCAATTTTGTTCACATTTGTGCTAATTTGGAGGACTCTTGCAGTTCCACCACATTTGATGACAAGAATAGTTTAGTATGCAGCAATAAAAACAATTGACCCCTTATTGTTGGTATGTATCAGAATTCAGCATTGCATACTGGCTTCCAATATATACAGAAGACGCAATGAAGATGTGAACAGAGTCCTTAAAGGTCATCTCTTACCAGAAATGTTTCCTTTTATGCATGTCAATTTTGCAAAATAGAATCAAATAGTCCCATAAACATAAGAAACAGTTTTGCCAAACCAAATATTAGCTACAAAATGTGAATGGATATCTCCAGATTCTTTTCAATAGATGAGGTAGGAGAGAGAGGGATCAGTTTTGTTAAATTTCAATGCCTTATCCTCAGTGATGTAATTAGAGTCCAATGGGCCAAGGTGCAGGATTTAAACCCTATCCTGCTATGCATATATATATGTCCTCCATCCTGGTGTATATGTTGCTCATCATGACAAATAAATATGCTCTTTCCTGGTATACTTTTCCCTTCCCTCTACTGATTAGATAGATAGATAGATAGATAGATAGATAGATAGATAGACAGAACAGACCAAAAGTTTGGACACACATTCTCATTTAAAGATTTTTCTGTATTTTCATGGCTATGAAAATTGTACATTGACACTGAAGGCATCAAAACTATGAATTAACACATGCGGAATTATATACTTAACAAAAAAGTGTGAAACAACTGAAATTATGTCTTATATTCTAGGTTCTTCAAAGTAGCCACCTTTTGCTTTGATGACTGCTTTGCACACTCTTGGCATTTCTGTTGATGAGCTTCAAGATGTAGTCACCGGGAATGGTCTTCCAACAACCTTGAAGGAGTTCCCAGAGATGCTTAGCACTTGTTGGCCCTTTTGCCTTCACTCTGCGGTCCAGCTCACACCAAACCATCTCGATTGGGTTCAGTTCTGGTGACTGTGGAGGACAGTTCATCTGGCGTAGCACCCCATCACTCTCCTTCTTAGTCAAATAGCCCTTACACAGCATGGAGGTGTGTTTGGGGTAATTGTCCTGTTGAAAAATAAATGATGGTCCAACTAAACGCAAACCGGATGGAATAGCATGCCGCTGCAAGATGCTGTGGTAGCCATGCTGGTTCAGTATGCCTCCAATTTTGAATAAATCCCCAACAGTGTCACCAGCAAAGCACCCCCACACCATCACACCTCCTCCTCCATGCTTCACGGTGGGAACCAGGCATGTAGAGTCCATCCGTTCCCTTTTCTGCATCGCACAAAGATACGGTGGTTGTAACCAAAGATCTCAAATTTGGACTCATCAGACCAAAGCACAGATTTCCACTGGTCTAATGTCCATTCCTTGTGTTCTTTAGCCCAAACAAGTCTCTTCTGCTTGTTGTCTGTCCTTAGCAGTGGTTTCCTAGCAGCTGTTTTACCATGAAGGCCTGCTCTTAACAGTTATTGTAGAGATGTGTCTGCTGCTAGAACTCTGTGTGGCATTGACCTGGTCTCTAATCTGAGCTGCTGTTAACCTGCGATTTCTGAGGCTGGTGACTCGGATAAACTTATCCTCTGAAGCAGAGGTGACTCTTGGTCTTCCTTTCCTGGAGCGGTCCTCATGTGAGCCAGTTTCTTTGTATCGCTTGATGGTTTTTGCCACTGCACTTGGGGACACTTTCAAAGGTTTCCCAATTTTTCGGACTGACTGACCTTCATTTATTAAAGTAATGATGGCCACTTGTTATTCTTTACTTGGCTGCTTTTTTCTTGCCATAATACAAATTCTAACAGTCTATTCAGTAAGACTATCAGCTGTGTATCCACCAGACTTCTGCACAACACAACTGATGGTCCCAACCCCATTTATAAGGCAAGAAATCCCACTTATTAAACCTGACAGGGCACACCTGTGAAGTGAAAACCATTTCCGGTGGCTACCTCTTGAAGCTCATCAAGAGAATGCCAAGAGTGTACAAAGCAGTCATCAAAGCAAAAGGTGGCTACTTTGAAGAACCTAGAACATAAGACATAATTTCAGTTGTTTCACACTAAGTATATAATTCCACATGTGTTAATCCATAGTTTTGATGCCTTCAGTGTAAATGTACAATTTTCATAGTCATGAAAATACAGAAAAATCTTTTAATGAGAAGGTGTGCCCAAACTTTTGGTCTGTACTGTATATATATATATATATATATATATATATATATATATATATATAGGGTTGAGCGACCTTTAGTTTTTTAGGGTCGAGTCGGGTTTCGCGAAACCCGACTGTCTCAAAAGTCGAGTCGAGTGAAATCGGCCGATTATCGCGAAAAGTCGGGGATCAACCGAAACACGAAACCCAATGCAAGTCAATGGGGAAGCATAGTCGGTAGTGAGTGGAGGCCAGGAAAACACCGACAGTGCCCATTTTAATGGCCAATACATCCATTCTTGTTACTGAAGCTTGTCAATCTTAATTTACCTTATAATAATAGTAAGGCATTGGAAATTGGGGGTCATTTGGCTAAAGTTGTGGGGGGTAGGGCTGGTTCAAGTATTTAGTGGGCCCAGGAAATCTGGACCACGTCACGGCAGTGGAGCAGGGAGAGGTAAGTATTTCAACTTTGCAAGTGCTGTGATCCTGAGCAAGCAGGGGGGGCCCACTCGTTGGCATTGGCACTGGCACAGGGCCCCTCAAAGTACAGCGGTGTGTTTGCACGGCGGGGGCGCCTCCCACCGGCAGCGACACTTTTGTGTACTATGAGGGACCCTGTGCCAGTGACATCGCCAATGAGTTTCCCCCCCCCCCCACCTGATGAAGGAACCTGCACTTTCATCTGCACCTTCCTCTTTGTCCCAGTGTAAGGTGGTATGGCATGCGGGAGGGGGAACCTGACTTTCAGCAGGGTCACATTCTTGCTGTGTAGCGTGCACAGGGAATGTAGCGTTATGGGTCAATGTACCAGCAGACTCATCTATCACTGGCTGGGCAATGGGCAGGATGAGGAGGAAACACAGATATAGTCCCAAAGAATAAAGTGGGCTAAATGCAGTTCAAAATTGGTAACAGGACTAACCAGGGGGCATTGCTTTGTTCAGTGGAGTACAATTGTATTGAGAGGCTGACACAGTGAGTAGGCCCAAATCAGTAAGTAGGCTAAATGCAGTTCAAAATTGGTAACAGAAGTAAACAGGCGGCACTGGTTTGTTCAGTGTAAGAGAACATCAAGGAGCGGCAGACACCGTTAGTAGGGCCAACAAAACAAGTAGGCCAAATGCAGTGTTATATTAAAAACAATTTAACGAGAGCCTGAAGATAGAAGCTAGCGAAAGGCAACCTGGAGAACACCTTGGAGCGAAAGACACCGTTTGTAGAACCCAGACCCAACTTGTAGGCCTAATGCAGTGTTGTTTCAACAACTACTTAACGAGAGATTGAAGATAGAAGCTAGGGAGAGGCAACCTGGAGAACACCTTGGAGCGGCAGACACGGTCTCTACAACCCAGACCCAACTTGTAGGCCTAATGCAGTGTTGTTTCAACAACTACTTAACGAGAGCTTGAAGATAGAAGCTAGGGAGAGGCAACCTGGAGAACACCTTGGAGCGGCAGACACCGTCTCTACAACCCAGACCCAACTTGTAGGCCTAATGCAGTCTTGTTTCAACAACTACTTAACAAGAGCTTAAAGATAGAAGCTAGGGAGAGGCAACCTGGAGAACACCTTGGAGCGGCAGACACCGTCTCTACAACCCAGACCCAACTTGTAGGCCTAATGCAGTCTTGTTTCAACAACTACTTAACGAGAGCTTAAAGATAGAAGCTAGGGAGAAGCAACCTGGAGAACACCTTGGAGCGGCAGACACCGTCTCTACAACCAAGACCCAACTTGTAGGCCTAATGCAGTGTTGTTTCAACAACTACTTAACGAGAGCCTGAAAATGGAATTTCAGGACAGGAAACCAGGAGAACAGCACGGAGCGGCATACACCGTTAGTAGGCCCCAACCACACTAGAAGGCCAAATTCAGTGTAATATTAACAACTACTTAACGAGAGCCTGAAAATGGAAGTTCAGGACAGGAAACCAGGAGAACAGCAAGGAGCGGCAGACACCGTTAGTAGGCCCCAACCCAACTAGTAGGCCAAATGCAGTTGTTCCATTTAACAACTATTTAACAAGAGCCTGAAGATAGAAGCTCAGGAAAGGCAACCAGGAGAACACCTTGGAGTGGCAGACACTATTAGTAGGCCCCATCCAAACTAGTAACCCCACTGCAGTTGTTAAATTCCGATAGGCTGAAAACCTGATAATTGCAGGTAAATTTTTTTAAAGAGGACAGCTGTATTGAGTGGCGCTGCCAGACACTGTTAATAGGCCTTACACCACAAAGTTGGCTCGACGCAGGTTTAAAAAAGGTTACATGGGTACATGGTCTGCATTGGTGTGCTCAGTGGAGGACAATTGGAAGGAGGGACCGCAGAAACACTTAGTAGGCCTAAAATAAAACAAGTAGGCACTATGCACTTTTAAATAGGTTCCAGGGGTACACAGGCAGCATTGGTGTGGTCAGTGGAGGACTATTGGAAGGAGGGACCACAGACAGACTTAGTAGGCCTAAAATAACAAAATAGGCTCTATGCAGCTTCGATTATGTGGCAACCTTGAGAACACCTTGGAGCGGAAGACACCATTTGTAGAACCCAGACCCAACTTGTAGGCCTAATGCAGTGTTGTTTCAACAACTACTTAACAAGAGCTTCAAGATAGAAGCTAGGGAGAGGCAACCTGGAGAACACCTTGGAGCGGCAGACACCGTCTCTACAACCCAGACCCAACTTGTAGGCCTAATGCAGTGTTGTTTCAACAACTACTTAACGAGAGCCTGAAAATGGAATTTCAGGACAGGAAACCAGGAGAACAGCATGGAGCGGCATACACCGTTAGTAGGCCCCAACCACACTAGTAGGCCAAATGCAGTGTAATATTAACAACTACTTAACGAGAGCCTGAAAATGGAAGATCAGGACAGGAAACCAGGAGAACAGCAAGGAGCGGCAGACACCGTTAGTAGGCCCCAACCCAACAAGTAGGCCAAATGCAGTTGTTCCATTTAACAACTATTTAACAAGAGCCTGAAGATAGAAGCTCAGGAAAGGCAACCAGGAGAACACCTTGGAGTGGCAGACACAGTTAGTAGGCCCCAACCAAACTAGTAGCCCTGATAATTGCAGGTAATTTTTTTTAAAAAAGGTTACATGGGTACACGGTCTGCATTGGTGTGCTCAGTGGAGGACAATTGGAAGGAGGGACCGCAGAAACACTTAGTAGGCCTAAAATAAAAAAAGTAGGCTCTATGCACTTTTAAATAGGTTCCAGGGGCACACAGGCAGCATTGGTGTGGTCAGTGGAGGACTATTGGAAGGAGGGAACACAGACAGACTTAGTAGGCCTAAAATAAAAAATAGGCTCTATGCAGCTTCGATTATGTGGCAACCTGGAGAACACCTTGGAGCGGAAGACACCATTTGTAGAACCCAGACTGTTGTGAATTCCGCTCTTGGGCTCCCTCCGGTGGTTGTAAGTGGCACTTTTGTGAGTTCTGCTCTTGGGCTCCCTCTTGTGATTTCTAGTGGTATGGCTGCTCCTTGGAGTTAGCTGTCATCAGCTGCCTCCACTTATTGTCCGCTATTTAAGTCTGGCTCTTTATTCAGCCTGTGCCACTTGTCAATGTTCCTAGCTGGATTCACATCTCTGCTTGGATTCTCCTGGTTTCCTGACCAGTTCTGCAAAGATAAGTTCTGGCTTTGCTCATTTCAGTCCACATGTTGTGGACTTATTGTTTTGTGCATTCTATATTTGTCCAGTTGTCAGTATGGATTTTTTCTGTTAGCTGGAAGCTCCGGGAAGCAGATTTACCCTCCACACCTTTAGTCAGGTGTGGAGATTTTGTAAACTCTGTGTGGATTGTTTTGTAGTTTTTATACTGACCGCACAGTATCCTTTCCTGTCCTATTTATCAAGCTAGACTGGCCTCCTATGCTAAAATCTGATTTCATTTCTGCGTATGTTATTTTCCCCTCCTCTCACCGTCAATATTTGTGGGGGGCTATCTTTCCTTTGGGGATTTTCTCTGAGGCAAGATAGGTTTCCTGTTTCCATCTTTAGGGGAAGTTAGATCTTAGGCTGTGCCGAGGGGTCTAGGGAGCGTCAGGTACCCCCCACGGCTATTTTTAGTTGCGCTGCTAGGTTCAGGGTTTGCGGTCAGTACAGATACCACCTCCTTCAGAGCTTGTCTCATGTTGTTCCTAAACCACCAGATCATAACAGTACAAGTGGCCAAAAATGAATTAAATGCATCTTCAAAGAAGGAAAAGAAAGTTCTGAACCATTTTTTTTTCTGTGCTTTGGTTTGTCTTTTTTTTTCCTCTTGATATCTGGGTGGTTCAGGATATATGTTTTGGCATGGATGTTCAGGGTTTGTTTTCTCGTGTGGATCAACTTGCTGCAAGAGTACAGAATATCCAGGACTATGTTGTCCAGACTCCGGCTTTAGAGCCCAGAATTCCTACTAATGATTTGCTTTTTGGGGACAGATCCAAGTTTGTGAACTTTAAAAATAACTGCAAATTGTTTTTTGCTTTGAAACCCCATTCTTCTGGTGATCCCATTCAGCAGGTGAAAATCCTCAAGACTGGGCTTTTTCTCTTGAAACAGGGCATCCGGCATTATTGAATGTAGATGCATTTTTTCAAGCGCTCGGATTATTGTATGACGAACCTAATTCTGTGGATCATGCAGAAAAGACCCTGTTGGCCTTGTGTCAAGGTCAGGAAGCGGCAGAGTTATACTGCCAGAAATTTAGAAAATGGTCTGTGCTCACTAAATGGAATGAAGAGGCTCTGGCTGCTATTTTCAGAAAAGGTCTTTCTGAAACCCTTAAAGATGTTATGGTGGGCTTTCCTACGCCTGCCGGTTTGAGCGAATCTATGTCTCTAGCCATTCAGATTGATCGGTGTCTGCGCAAGCGCAAAGCTGTGCACCATATGGCAGTATCCTCTGAGCATAGTCCTGAACCTATGCAATGTGATAGGATTTTGACTAGAATAGAACGACAGGAATTCAGACGTCAGAATAGGCTGTGCTTTTACTGTGGTGATTCGGCTCATGTTATCTCTGATTGCCCTAAGCGTACTAAGAGAGTCGCTAGGTCTGTTACCATTAGTACAATACAGCCTAAATTTATCTTATCTGTGACCCTGATTTGCTCATCGTCGTCCTTTTCTGTCATGGCATTTGTGGATTCAGGCGCTGCCCTGAACTTAATGGATTTAGAATTCGCCAGGCGCTGTGGTTTTTCCTTGCAGCCTTTGCAGAGCCCTATTCCTTTGAGGGGCATTGATGCTACACCCTTGGCCAAGGATAAACCTCAGTACTGGACACAGATGACTATGTACATGGCTCCTGCACATCAGGAAGATTGCCGTTTTCTGGTGTTGCATAACCTGCATGATGTTGTTGTGCTGGGATTTCCATGGTTACAGGAACATAATCCGGTGCTAGATTGGAAAACTATGTCGGTGACTAGTTGGGGTTGTCGAGGAGTACATAGTGACGTTACTTTGATGTCAATTTCCTCTTCCCCCTCTTCTGAGGTCCCTGAGTTTTTGTCGGATTTCCAGGATGTATTTGATGAGCCCAAGTCCAGTTCCCTTCCTCCACATAGGGACTGTGATTGTGCTATTAACTTGATTCCTGGTTGTAAGTTCCCTAAGGGCCGACTTTTCAATCTGTCTGTGCCAGAGCATGCCGCCATGCGGAGCTATCTTAAGGAATCCTTGGAGAAAGGGCATATTCGGCCCTCTTCGTCACCATTGGGGGCGGGTTTCTTTTTTGTTGCTAAGAAGGATGGCTCCTTGAGACCCTGTATTGATTATCGTCTTCTTAATAAGATCACGGTTAAATTCCAATACCCCTTGCCTCTGCTTACTGATTTGTTTGCTCAGATTAAGGGGGCTAGTTGGTTTACTAAGATTGACCTCCGAGGGGCATATAATCTTGTTCGTATTAAACAGGGTGACGAATGGAAAACTGCATTTAATACGCCCGAAGGCCATTTTGAATACCTTGTGATGCCATTTGGGCTCTCTAATGCTCCATCTGTGTTCCAGTCTTTCATGCATGATATTTTCCGCAATTATCTTGATAAATTCATGGTCGTATATTTGGATGATATTTTGATTTTTTCCAATGATTGGGAGTCTCATGTGAAGCAGGTCAGGATGGTGTTCCAGATCCTTCGTGATAATGCTTTATTTGTGAAGGGGTCTAAGTGGCTAGTCGGAGTTCAGAAGGTCTCTTTTTTGGGTTTTATTTTTCTCCCTCGTCTATAGAAATGGATCCTGTTAAGGTCCAAGCTATTCATGACTGGATCCAACCCACATCTGTGAAGGGACTTCAAAAATTTTTGGGCTTTGCTAATTTCTATCGCCGTTTCATTGCCAACTTTTCCAGTGTGGTTAAGCCTCTTACTGATTTGACGAAGAAAGGCGCTGATGTGACTAATTGGTCCTCTGAGGCTGTTGAGGCCTTTCAGGAGCTTAAACGCCGATTTACTTCTGCCCCTGTATTGCGTCAACCGGATGTTTCTCTTCTTTTTCAGGTTGAGGTCGACGCTTCTGAGATTGGGGCAGGGGCCGTTTTGTCTCAGAGGGAGTCTGGTGGTTCTTTGATGAAACCGTGTGCTTTTTTTTTCCAGAAAGTTTTCGCCTGCGGAACGCAATTATGATGTCGGCAATCGGGAGTTGTTGGCTATGAAGTGGGCGTTTGAGGAGTGGCGACATTGGCTTGAGGGAGCTAAACACCGTGTTGTAGTCCTGACCGATCATAAGAATCTGATTTACCTTGAGTCGGCCAAGCGGCTGAATCCTAGACAGGCTCGATGGTCCCTGTTTTTCTTTCGTTTTGATTTTGTGGTCTCGTATTTTCCGGGATCTAAGAATGTTAAGGCTGATGCCCTCTCTAGGAGTTTTTCGCCTGATTCTCCTGGAGTCCTGGAGCCGGTTGGCATTCTTAAGGAGGGGGTGATTCTTTCTGCTATCTCCCCTGATTTGCGGCGGGTGCTTCAGGAATTTCAGGCTGATAGGCCTGACCGCTGTCCAGTGGGGAAGCTGTTTGTTCCTGATAGATAGACAAGTAAGGTAATTTCTAAGGTTCATTGTTCAGTGTTGGCTGGTCATCCTGGGATTTTTGGTACCAGAGATTTGGTTGCTAGGTCCTTTTGGTGGCCTTCCTTGTCTCGCGATGTGCGTGCTTTTGTGCAGTCCTGTGGGACTTGCGCCCGGGCCAAGCCTTGCTGTTCCCGCGCTAGTGGGTTGCTTTTGCCTTTGCCGGTCCCTGAGAGGCCCTGGACGCATATTTCCATGGATTTTATTTCGGATCTTCCTGTTTCCCAGAAGATGTCTGTTATCTGGGTTGTTTGTGACCGGTTATCTAAAATGGTCCATCTGGTACCTTTGCCTAAGTTGCCTTCCTCCTCAGATCTGGTTCCATTGTTTTTTCAGCATGTGGTTCGTTTGCATGGCATCCCGGAGAATATTGTGTCTGACAGAGGTTCTCAGTTTGTCTCTAGATTTTGGCGGGCCTTTTGTGCTAGGATGGGCACTGATTTGTCTTTTTCTTCGGCGTTTCATCCTCAGACTAATGGCCAAACTGAGCGAACTAATCAGACCTTGGAGACCTATTTGAGATGCTTTGTGTCTGCTGATCACGATGATTGGGTGTCTTTCTTGCCGTTGGCCGAGTTTGCCCTTAATAATGGGGCTAGTTCGGCTACTTTGGTTTCACCTTTCTTTTGTAATTTTGGTTTTCATCCTCGTTTTTCTTCTAGGCAGGTTGAGCCTTCTGATTGTCCTGGTGTTAATTCTGTGGTGGTCAGGCTGCAGCAGATTTGGACTCATGTGGTGGACAATTTGACGTTGTCTCAGGAAAGGGTTCAACGTTTTTCTAACCGCCGTCGGCGTGTTGGTCCCCGGCTTCGTGTGGGGGATTTGGTTTGGTTGTCTTCTCGTCATGTTCCTATGAAGGTTTCTTCTCCTAAGTTTAAGCCTCAGTTTATTGGTCCTTATAAAATTTCTGAAATTATTAATCCGGTGTCTTTTCGTTTGGCTCTTCCTGCCTCTTTTGCTATTCATGATGTTTTCCATAGATCTTTGTTGCGGAGATATGTGATGCCCATTGTTCCCTCGGTTGACCCTCCTGCCTCCTCCTGCTCCTCCTGCCTCCTGCCTGCTTGGTTGAGGGAGAGTTGGAATATGAGGTTGAGAAGATTTTGGATTCTCGTTTTTCGAGGCGGAGGCTTCAGTATCTTGTCAAGTGGAAGGGTTATGGCCAGGAGGATAATTCTTGGGTTGTTGCCTCCGATGTTCATGCTACCGATTTGGTTCGTGCTTTTCACTTGGCTCGTCCGGATCGGCCTGGGGGCTCTGGTGAGGGTTTGGTGACCCCTCCTCAAGGGGGGGTACTGTTGTGAATTCCGCTCTTGGGCTCCCTCCAGTGGTTGTAAGTGGCACTCTTGTGAGTTCTGCTCTTGGGCTCCCTCTTGTGGTTTCTAGTGGTATGGCTGCTCCTTGGAGTTAGCTGTCATCAGCTGCCTCCACTTATTGTCCGCTATTTAAGTCTGGCTCTTTATTCAGCCTGTGCCACTTGTCAATGTTCCTAGCTGGATTCACATCTCTGCTTGGATTCTCCTGGTTTCCTGACCAGTTCTGCAAAGATAAGTTCTGGCTTTGCTCATTTCAGTCCACATGTTGTGGACTTATTGTTCTGTGCATTCTATATTTGTCCAGTTGTCAGTATGGATTTTTTCTGTTAGCTGGAAGCTCTGGGAAGCAGATTTACCCTCCACACCTTTAGTCAGGTGTGGAGATTTTGTAAACTCTGTGTGGATTGTTTTGTAGTTTTTATACTGACCGCACAGTATCCTTTCCTGTCCTATTTATCAAGCTAGACTGGCCTCCTATGCTAAAATCTGATTTCATTTCTGCGTATGTTATTTTCCCCTCCTCTCACCGTCAATATTTGTGGGCGGCTATCTTTCCTTTGGGGATTTTCTCTGAGGCAAGATAGGTTTCCTGTTTCCATCTTTAGGGGAAGTTAGATCTTAGGCTGTGCCGAGGGGTCTAGGGAGCGTCAGGTACCCCCCACGGCTATTTTTAGTTGCGCTGCTAGGTTTAGGGTTTGCGGTCAGTACAGATACCACCTCCTTCAGAGCTTGTCTCATGTTGTTCCTAAACCATCAGATCATAACACCAGACCCAACTTGTAGGCCTAATGCAGTCTTGTTTCAACAACTACTTAACAAGAGCTTCAAGATAAAAGCGAGGGAGATGCAACAGAGAGAACACCTTGGAGCGGAAGACTCAGTTTGTAGACCACAATGAAACTTTTGGCCCCAATGCAGTTTTATAATTCTGACAGGCTGAAAACCAGCCTTTTTTTTTTTTTTTTAAGAGGAGGACAGCTGCTGCTAGTGGGCCTTACACCACAAAGTAGGCTCACTGCAGGTTGAAAAAAAGTTACATGGGTACACGGTCAGCATTGGTGTGCTCAGCGGAGGAAAAATGGAAGGAGGGACCGCAGACAGACTTAGTAGGCCTAAAATTTTCAAAAAATAGGCTAAAAGCTGTTTGAATTATCTTGCAGGGGTACACAGGCAGCATTGGTGTGGTCAGCGGAAGACGATTGGAAGGAGTGTCTGACACAGTTAATACTCCCAAAAAATAAATAGATGTTAATGTCTCGCAAAACAACAAACCCCCCAAAAAAGAGTGGCATACTTAGGTACAGGGGTGGGCTCCTCTGCTGAGTTTCAGACATAGTAATTTGGCGCTAAGTATTTACTGGTGTCAATATAGGACACTGACTCTGACTATTTTAACTAGCATCATACATGTCAACAAATTGGTATTGTCAGTGCCAGGCATTGAAGGATGTCAGTGCATAGACTAAACATTGGTGGAGCTGTGAGAGTTAATTTTGCAAGTGGTAGAGCACTGTTTCAGCTGGGGCCGGCGGTAAAGGCCCAGGGCCCCTCATGTTACAATGGTGTGTCTGACGTTGGGTGCGCGCCACCACCGCCAGAGACACTTTATTGTACTATGAGGGACCCAGTGGCAGTGCCGTCAACCAAAAGCAGGCACACCCACCTCTTCAGACAAACGGCACTTTCATGGGTGCTTGCGCCAAGTGGCGAGACTACAGCCCCGTGGGGGGAGTTAGCCCATTTAGGGAGGTGTAAACATGTCGTATGCTGGACAAACATGTCATATGCTGGGCAAACAGCTGCTGCAAATTAAGAGATTGGAACAGTCAGTAAGACCAGTCCACAAGCAAGACCTTTTTATAGGAAAGCTAGGTGTCAGCCGGGAAAGGTGGGGCAAAATAATTCGAAATCCATGAGTGGTTCATTTTAATGAAGGTTAGATCATCAACATTTTGGGTAGCCAGATGAGTCCTTGTTTCGGTCAATATTGAACCAGCAGCACTGAATACTCTTTCTGATAGCACACTAGCTGCTGGGCAAGCAAGATCCTGCAAGGCATATTCTGCCAATTCAGGCCAGGTGTCTATTTTGGATGCCCAGTAATCAAATGGGAATGACGGTTGATGGAGAACATCAAAAAGGGATGAAAAATAGTTAGTAACCATACTGGACAAATGTTGTCTCCTGTCACTTTGAATTGGTGCTGCAGTACCTGTCCTGTCTGCGGTCATTGCGAAATCACTCCACAACCTGGTCAGAAAACCCCTCTGTCCAACGCCACTACTGATTTGTGCACCTCTAACACCTCTGTCCTGTTACCCCCTGCAGCTTGTGTGAGAACCATCACCGGCGCTATGTGCTGGGAATGCCTGAATCAAACGGTCTACAAGACTTGCTTGTTTGGTTGCTAATATTTGTTCGAGGTTCTCATGTGGCATGATATTTTGCAATGTGCCTTTATAGCGAGGATCAAGGAGGCAGGCCAACCAGTAATCGTCATCGGTCATCATTTTAATAATGCGTGGGTCCCTTTTGAGGATACGTAAGGCATAATCCGCCATGTGGGCCAAAGTTCCAGTTGTCAAATCTGCGGTTGTGCTGGGTTGAGGGGAAGTTTCAGGCAAATCTACGTCACTTGTCTCCCTCAAAAAACCTGAACCCGGCCTTGCAACGCCACCAGTTTCTATTGGTCCCGGAGAAGCTTCCTCATTCAAAAAATACTCATCCCCATCATCCTCCTCGTCCTCCTCCTCTTCGCCCGCTACCTCGTCCTGTAGACTGCCCTGACCAGACAATGGCTGACTGTCATCAAGGCTTCCCTCTTCCTCGGCTGCAGACGCCTGCTCCTTTATGTGCGTCAAACTTTGCATCAGCAGACGCATTAGGGGGATGCTCATGCTTATTATGGCGTTGTCTGCACTAACCAGCCATGTGCATTCCTCAAAACACTGAAGGACTTGACACAGGTCTTGTACCTTCGACCACTGCACACCTGACAACTCCATGTCTGCCATCCAACTGCCTGCCCGTGTATGTGTATCCTCCCACAAATACATAACAGCACGCCTCTGTTCGCACAGTCTCTGAAGCATGTGCAGTGTGGAGTTCCACCTTGTTGCAACGTCGATGATTAGGCGATGCTGGGGAAGGTTCAAAGACCGCTGATGGTTCTGCATACGGCTGGAGTGTACGGGCGAACGGCGGATATGCGAGCAAAGTCTGCGCACTTTGAGGAGCAGGTCGGGTAACCCCGGATAACTTTTCAGGAAGCACTGCACCACCAGGTTTAAGGTGTGAGGCAGGCAAGGAATGTGTTTCAGTTGTGAAAGGGATATGGCAGCCATAAAATTCCTTCCGTTATCATTCACTACCTTGCCTGCCTCAAGATGTACACTCCCCAGCCATGACTGAGTTTCTTGCTGCAAGAACTCGGACAGAACTTCCGTGGTGTGTCTGTTGTTGCCCAAACACTTCATTGCCAATACAGCCTGCTGAAGCTTGCCACTAGCTGTCCCACAATGGGACACCTCGTGTGCAACAGTGGCAGCTGCGGATGGAGTGGTCGTGCGACTGCGGTCTGTGGACAAGCTCTCGCTTCTGCAGGAGGATGAGGAGGAGGAGGAGGGGCAAACGCCTACAGCCAACTGTTTCCTAGACCATGGGCTAGGCAGAACTGTCCCAATATTGCTGTCCTCTGTGGACCCTGCATCCACCACATTAACCCAGTGTGCCATGATGGACACGTAACATCCCTGGCCATGCCTACTGGTCCATACATCTGTTGTCAGGTGCACCTTTGTACTCACAGATTGCCTGAGTGCATGGATGATGCGGTCTTTTACATGCTGGTGGAGGGCTGGGATGGCTTTTCTCGAAAAGAAGTGTCGACTGGGTAGCTCGTAGCGTGGTACAGCGTAGTCCATCAGGGCTTTGAAAGCTTCGCTTTCAACTAACCGGTAGGGCATCGTCTCTAACGAGATTAGTCTAGCAATGTTGGCGTTCAAAACCTGTGTACGCAGATGCGAGGATGAGTACTTCCTTTTCCTAACGAGAGTCTCATGTAGGGTGAGCTGGACTGGAGAGCTGCAGATCGTGGAACTAGCGGGGGTGCCGGTGGACATGGCAGACTGAGAGAGGGTTGGAGATGGTATTCTTGCTAGTGCCCTACATGCAGTGTTTCCTACCACGAACCTGGTGATTCCCTAACTGCTTTTGCCTGGCGACGAAACCTGCATATTTACTGCAGGTGGTGCGGGAAATGGTGGGCTTACAGTGAGGGAAGGGATGTAGCGTTGCTGACTAGCTTCATTGGCCGAGGGTGCTACAACCTTAAGAGACGTTTGGTAGTTAGTCCAGGCTTGCAAATGCATGGTGGTTAAATGTCTACGCATGCAACTTGCATTTAGACTTTTAAGATTCTGACCTCTGCTTAAGGTAGTTGAACATTTTTGACAGATGACTTTGCGCTGATCATTTGGATGTTGTTTAAAAAAATGCCAGACTGCACTCTTTCTACTATCGGATACCTTTTCAGGCATTGCAGACTGAGCTTCTTTAACCGGATGGCCACGCTGTCCTACAACTGGTTTTGCCACGCGTTTTTGGCCAGATACGGGCCTGGCAGATGGAACCTGTTGCGATGTTGATGCCTGCTGCGGCTCCTCCTCCTCCGCGTCAGAGCTACTGCCGCCTGCACCCTGTTCCCCCAATGGCTGCCAATCGGGGTCAACAACTGGGTCATCTATGACCTCCTCTTCTATCTTGTGTGCAACTTTGTCTGTGTCACCGTATAAGCCGGTGGTATAGCGTTCGTGACGGGGCACCATAGTCTCATCAGGGTCTGATTCTGGATCAGTACACTGCGAGGGCAATGTTCTGGTCTGAGTAACCAAATTAACGGTATTTGTTACTGTAAAACCAGTTACAAGGTGAACTCAAACTTCTGTTGGATTTATATATCTCTTTATAGGTGGGTGAGACTGCAGGGAAAATCAGGCCCAATGTATAACAGTACACAGCTTCAGTGGCAGACAGATATGCCACTAACAGGACTGACGCAGATGCAGACACTACCAATAAAAATCTCCCCCTTTTTATTTTTTCTGGGAGAATATTGAAAAAATGTGGCCCACTCTTATACTGTATATGTTCTGTGGCATAAAATGAAAGACAGATGCCACACACACGACTGGCACTGAGGCAGAATTGCCAATCTTAATCTCCCACTATTTTTTTTTATTTATGGGAGAATTGGCAAGAAATCAGGCCTACTGTTAGACTCTATGTTTTCTGTGGCACAAAATTAGAGACAGATGGCACACACTGGACTGGCACTGATACAGAAATGCCAATCTAAATCTCCCACTATTTTTTTTTCCTGGGAGAATTTAAAAAAAATCTGGCCCAGTATTACACACTAGGTTTTCTGTGGCACAAAATTAGAGACAGATGTCACACACAGCACTGCCACTGAGGCAGAATTGCCAATCTTAATCTCCCACTATTTTTTTATTTATTTATGGGAGAATTGGCAAGAAATCAGGCCCACTGTTAGACTCTATGTTTTCTGTGGAACAAAATGAGAGACAGATGCCACACACAGGACTGGCACTGAGGCAGAAATGCCAATCTTAATCTCCCACTATTTTTTTTTTCCTGGGAGAATTTAAAAAAAAATCTGGCCCAGTATTACACACTAGGTTTTCTGTGGCACAAAATTAGAGACAGATGCCACACACAGCACTGGCACTGAGGCAGAATTGCCAATCCTAATCTCCCACAATTTTTTTTTTCTGGGACAATTGTCAAAAAATCTGACCCAGTGTTACACATTAGGTTTAAGTGGCACAAAATGAGAGACTGATGGCACACACAGGACTGGCACTGAGGCGGAAATGCCAATCTTAATCTCCCACTTTTTTTTTTCCTGGGAGAATTTAAAAAAAATCTGGCCCAGTATTACACACTAGGTTTTCTGTGGCACAAAATTAGAGACAGATGTCACACACAGCACTGCCACTGAGGCAGAATTGCCAATCTTAATCTCCCACTATTTTTTTTTTAATTTATGGGAGAATTGGCAAGAAATCAGGCCCACTGTTAGACTCTATGTTTTCTGTGGAACAAAATGAGAGACAGACGCCACACACAGGACTGGCACTGAGGCAGAAATGCCAATCTTAATCTCCCACTATTTTTTTTCCTGGGAGAATTTAAAAAAAAACTGGTCTATTATTACACACTAGGTTTTCTGTGGCACAAAATTAGAGTAGGATGTCACACACAGCACTGCCACTGAGGCAGAATTGCCAATCTTAATCTCCCACTATTTTTTTTTTATTTATGGGAGAATTGGCAAGAAATCAGGCCTACTGTTAGACTCTATGTTTTCTGTGGCACAAAATTAGAGACAGATGGCACACACTGGACTGGCACTGATACAGAAATGCCAATCTAAATCTCCCACTATTTTTTTTTCCTGGGAGAATTTAAAAAAAATCTGGCCCAGTATTACACACTAGGTTTTCTGTGGCACAAAATTAGAGACAGATGCCACACACAGCACTGACACTGAGGCAGAATTGCCAGTCCTAATCTCCCACAATTTTTTTTTCTGGGACAATTGTCAAAAAATCTGGCCCAGTGTTACACACTAGGTTTAATGTGGCACAAAATGAGAGACTGATGGCACACACAGGACTGGCACTGAGGCAGAAATGCCAATCTTAATCTCCCACTTTTTTTTTCCTGGGAGAATTTAAAAAAAATCTGGCCCAGTATTACACACTAGGTTTTCTGTGGCACAAAATTAAAGGCAGATGCCACACACACAACTGGCACTGAGGCAGAATTGCCAATCTTAATCTCCCACTATTTTTTTTTTATTTATGGGAGAATTGGCAAGAAATCAGGCCCACTGTTAGACTGTATGTTTTCTGTGGTTTCATGAAACCCGACTTTGCCAAAAGTCGTCGACTTATGAAAATGACCGATCCGTTTCGCTCAACCCTATATATACAGTGGGGCAAAAAAGTATTTAGTCAGTCAGCAATAGTGCAAGTTCCACCACTTAAAAAGATGAGAGGCGTCTGTAATTTACATCATAGGTAGACCTCAACTATGGGAGACAAACTGAGAAAAAAAAATCCAGAAAATCACATTGTCTGTTTTTTTAACATTTTATTTGCATATTATGGTGGAAAATAAGTATTTGGTCAGAAACAAAATTTCATCTCAATACTTTGTAATATATCCTTTGTTGGCAATGACAGAGGTCAAACGTTTTCTGTAAGTCTTCACAAGGTTGCCACACACTGTTGTTGGTATGTTGGCCCATTCCTCCATGCAGATCTCCTCTAGAGCAGTGATGCTTTTGGCTTTTCGCTTGGCAACACGGACTTTCAACTCCCTCCAAAGGTTTTCTATAGGGTTGAGATCTGGAGACTGGCTAGGCCACTCCAGGACCTTGAAATGCTTCTTACGAAGCACTCCTTCATTTCCCTGGCGGTGTGCTTTGGATCATTGTCATGTTGAAAGACCCAGCCACGTTTCATCTTCAATGCCCTTGCTGATGGAAGGAGGTTTGCACTCAAAATCCCACGATACATGGCCCCATTCATTCTTTCATGTACCCGGATCAGTCGTCCTGGCCCCTTTGCAGAGAAACAGCCCCAAAGCATGATGTTTCCACCACCATGCTTTACAGTAGGTATGGTGTTTGATGGATGCAACTCAGTATTCTTTTTCCTCCAAACACGACAAGTTGTGTTTCTACCAAACAGTTCCAGTTTGGTTTCATCAGACCATAGGACATTCTCCCAAAACTCCTCTGGATCATCCAAATGCTCTCTAGCAAACTTCAGACGGGCCCGGACATGTACTGGCTTAAGCAGTGGGACACGTCTGGCACTGCAGGATCTGAGTCCATGGTGGCGTAGTGTGTTACTTATGGTAGGCCTTGTTACATTGGTCCCAGCTCTCTGCAGTTCATTCACTAGGTCCCCCCGCGTGGTTCTGGGATTTTTGCTCACCGTTCTTGTGATCATTCTGACCCCACGGGGTGGGATTTTGCGTGGAGCCCCAGATCGAGGGAGATTATCAGTGGTCTTGTATGTCTTCCATTTTCTAATTATTGCTCCCACTGTTGATTTCTTCACTCCAAGCTGGTTGGCTCTTGCAGATTCAGTCTTCCCAGCCTGGTGCAGGGCTACAATTTTGTTTCTGGTGTCCTTTGACAGCTCTTTGGTCTTCACCATAGTGGAGATTGGAGTCAGACTGTTTGAGGGTGTGCACAGGTGTCTTTTTATACTGATAACAAGTTTAAACAGGTGCCATTACTACAGGTAATGAGTGGAGGAAAGAGGAGACTCTTAAAGAAGAAGTTACAGGTCTGTGAGAGCCAGAAATCTTGATTGTTTGTTTCTGACCAAATACTTATTTTCCACCATAATATGCAAAAAGAATGATAAAAAAACAGACAATGTGATTTTCTGGATTTTTTTTTCTCAGTTTGTCTCCCATAGTTGAGGTCTACCTATGATGTAAATTACAGACGCCTCTCATCTTTTTAAGTGGTGGAACTTGCACTATTGCTGACTGACTAAATACTTTTTTGCCCCACTGTGTATATATATATATATATATATATATATATATATATATATATATATATATATATATATATATAAAAAGAAAACAAAAAGCAGCACCAAAAGAAAACAAAGGGTGCAAAAAATCCTTCCAGGTATATACCAAACCCCATACTATATTCCCAAAAAAATGAAGGCAGCACTCCAATAGCAAAAATTGGCCCATGTGCGACGTTTCAGTCCAGGATGTGTATATATATATATATATATATATATATATGGAGCGCCCCCAGACACAGGGCCACGCGTTCTCAGTACCGGGCCTCTTCTGGTTCGGTTCTGGAGCTGTCATGGTGGCTAGACCCGGTCCACGACCCTGCTAAGGGGCGTCCAATAAAGGTGGTACAGTCGGTCAGGGATTCGTGACGCCACCTGTGGTGTTCGGTCAGGGCGACCGACGCTGCTGTGGGGTCCGCTGGGGTTATGGAATGGCAGCTGGATGGTATACCTTCCCACAGGTGAAGTATGTCCCCAGGGCTTCCCAGTAAGGTGGATGGTGATGGTGTGAGGTGCAGTCAATAACGAGGACACAAGGTTACAGTCTCTTTACCTCTTTACTGAAGACTTCAGGATCCGCAATCCAGAGCACGCTTAACAGGGCTATCTGAGACCGGCCGGTCTGATAGGCACTTCCAGAGTTCCCTTTGCAGGTGGAAATCAATAGCGCCTGTGTGTTGTAGTGCTATCCTGCTGAGCATTCGGAATAGTCCTCACAACTTCTGTTCTCGTTCGTTCTTTCTAATATGTTCCAGATGTTTCTAGTTCAACGTCCCCAGGTATGTTATGGCTAGGACGCACCCGTATGACGGGAAGGCCTGGAGGTCTTCCGGGACCCTAGAGTCGCCCCTCTTCCACTGTTGCCCCCTATGTCTTCGTAGGTGTTTAGGTTAGACAGCCAACCTATAATTAACTGTCCTGCGGAGTTTGAAGTAAGGCGTAGAGTCAGTTACTCCCTCGGTGTTCCGGCCACCGGCTACGTGCCTCAGTAGGATGTTGCCTCGGTCTCACGGCACGACTCCTACTGGCTCTCCTTTGTGCTTGATCTCGTTTCTCACTGTCTCACAATATCCTTCGCGTCGTGTCTCTTTCTTAGGATACCGCCGCGGGGTGTGCAGGAGCGGTTCCGTAACGTTCTGTTCTGGTCACTAGGTGCCTGCCAGGTTCCCACGCCTGATAGGGACCCCCCTGCGTCTTCTCCCTGCAACACCCCCTGCCACAGGATGTTGCCTGAATCCAACCCAGTCAGCTTCTGACTAACTTTCTATCCAACCCCTAGTTTTACCAGTGTGAGGAGGGGCCCAATAAATAAAGCCTTTTGCTCCCCCTAGTGGCTGGAGTGTGAAGTGTAATGTGTGCTGGTGATACCTGGTCAGTGGAATTCCTTCAGTGCCATCAGACGTACCATCACTCCCCTTAGGCTACGTTCACATTAGCGTCGCGTCGCTGTTGCGTCGGCGACGCAGCAGCGACGCACGGAAAAACGCGCGCAAACGCGCGCAAAAACGCGCGCGTTTTGCGACGCGTGCGTCGTTTTTTGACGAAATCGGACGCAAGAAAAATGCAACTTGTAGCGTTTTCTTGCGTCCGACGCTAGCGTCTAAAACGACGCACGTGTCGGAAAACGCGTGCAAAAAGACGCACGCGTCCCCTATGTTAAACATACGGGCGCGTCGCCGCTGCGTCGCCGCTGCGTCGCCGACGCAACAGCGACGCACATTAGCGTAACGCTAATGTGAACGTAGCCTTAGTGGCAGAGTGTCATACTGTAGCGACCAGATCTCTGGGGCTCTGCACTCCCCCCCCGGTTAAATCCAGTACTCCTGGACTGGGAAGAAGAACAACAATACAATTCAGCAAAAGACATACAAAATTTTGAAATGCTTAAAACAAGTAAATAGAACAATGCTTCCCTTTATGGGAGGTGAGGACACTTGAACGTTACAAACAAAACAAGATTAAATATTTTTAAATAACATTATGACTATAATTAACTCTTTTCACCCAACCGGGTATTCTACTCAGTGCAAATTCTGAACAATAAGTTAACTTTTCCTTTAAGGGCGTATAAGCTGAACCCACTAAAGGCCTACTATAAAATACTATAAAATAACTCAACTTGTCTTTCCTTTCTAGCTTCAGCAATGAAGGACCGCCTAGCTCCTGGGCCGGGCCTACTGTCATTGTCTCTCTTTCAGCAGCCAACTATCGTTCTACAGTTCTCAGGAGGACTCTCTCTCTAACCCCTACGGGTTTACTTTCAATCTTTCCTGTCCTCAATCTCTATCAACATTATCAAACTATTCTAAATTTCAACATTATTAACATTCCAACTTTTCTCAAGGCAACATTATAACTTCAGTGCAACATGTGAACATTCCCTTTAAGAGGGAACCAAGTCTCTCTGGGGTAGTGCAGATTCTCTCTGTCTGCAAGTCCAATGAAAGCAAGACCTTCTGCGTCATGTCCTCGGGACTCACGTCTAACGGTTCGCCCATAGATATCGGGAGCTGGGGCAGTATCCCCTTCATGGCGTACAGGGTTGTTACCCCAATCTCGGTAATGGGAGGCTGGTCACAGCCGGGATGGGGAGCGGTCACCGGAGCTGGATCGGTCAGCAGGGCAGGGTCTCTTTTGGTACCTGCGTCTGATGTAGTTCCACCGATGTCGATCGGCTCCGCTGACGAGGACGCTGGAGTCTGCGGCGGCTCTGACCACGGCGCTCCCTGCGCGATCTTCTTGCACAGATCCGACTTCCATTTCTTCGCCGTCGCCGACCCCTCGCCTGGAGTCGGGTGGTTCGATGCCTCCTCCGGTAATTCCAGGGGATCCAGATCCCCCTGTGGCGGTAAGCCCTGGTCCGGCTCCGCTGGGTTGCAGTGATTCTGGGTCACTTCGTCGTCGTTCAGGCACTCGCTGGTTGCCGTCTCCTCTCCTGGTCCTGCGGCAGCACACACACGAGGCTCCTCCATTTTCTGGGGTTTGAGCTCCTCCATTCCTGAGCTCGTCATCCTGCAGCCATAGTCGGAGTGGGCGGATGTTGCTGTTCGCGCCGTTTTCTCGATCTCCTCCCATGACACGCCCTCCTTCTTCTCCTGCGCTCCTCGTGGCGTGGCAATGGCGGCGGTTTTGGCAGGAATCATACGTCAATAGCAGTACACAGTCTTTGCAATAAATCACAGTCCAAACACGTTTCAATCACAGTTCCAAGGCACACATGACCTGCTTCTCAGGCTTAAGTACGATCTTGTTCGTGACGCCAAGTTGGAGCGCCCCCAGACACAGGGCCACGCGTTCTCAGTACCGGGCCTCTTCTGGTTCGGTTCTGGAGCTGTCACGGTGGCTAGACCCGATCCGCGACCCTGCTAAGGGGCGTCCAATAAAGGTCGTACAGTTGGTCAGGGATTCGTGACGCCACCTGTGGTGTTCGGTCAGGGCGACCGACGCTGCTGTGGGGTCCGCTGGGGTGATGGAATGGCAGCTGGATGGTATACTGTTGTGAATTCTGTTGTCGGACTCCCTCCTGTGGTCGTGAATGGTACTTCGGCGAGTTCTGTCTATGGGCTTCCTCTGGTGGCTATGAGTGAAGCTGCTGCTTCTGAGGTTCCTTACACAGGTGACATGGTTTATCCTTTGGTTGGCTGCTCTATTTAACTCCTCTCAGATCGTTACTCCATGCCAGCTGTCAATTTTTTTGCATTTGTTCAGTTCGCTCCTGGATCTCTCTGGTGACCTGCCTTCTCCTGCAGAAGCTAAGTTCCTGATAGTCATTATTTGTTCACTGTTTTCTTGTCCAGCTGGTTATCATGATTTTGTCTTGCTAGCTGGAAGCTCTGGGATGCAGAGTGACCCCTCCGCACCGTGAGTCGGTGCGGAGGTCTTTTTTGCACACTCTGCATGGTCTTTTGTAGGTTTTTGTGCTGAACGCAAAGTTACCTTTCCTATCCTCTGTCTATTTAGTAAGTCTGGCCTCCCTTTGCTGAAACCTGTTTCATTTCTGCGTTTGTGAGTTTCATCTTTACTCACAGTCAATATATGTGGGGGGCTTCCTTTGCCTTTGGGGAATTTCTCTGAGGCAAGGTAGGCTTTATTTTCCATCTCTAGGGCTAGATAGCTCTTAGGCTGTGACGAGGCGCCTAGGTCTGGTCAGGAGAGCTCCACGGCTATTTCTAGTGTGTGTGATAGGATTAGGGCTTGCGGTCAGCAGAGTTCCCACATCCCAGAGCTCGTCCTGTATGAGGTTTAACTATCAGGTCATTCCGGGTGCTCCTAACCACCAGGTCATGACAGTACAGCTGGCCCAAAGTATTAATGCATCTCAATAGAGGGATAAGAGAACTTCTGAGACCATTTTTTTTTCTTTGCACTGTGTTTTGATTTTCTTTTCCCCTAGACCTTTGGGTGGTTCAGGACACAGGTGTAGATATGGACATTCAAGGTCTGTCCTCTTGTGTGGATCATCTCACTGCAAGAGTACAAAACATTCAAGATTTTGTGGTTCAGAATCCTATGTTAGAGCCTAGAATTCCTATTCCTGACTTATTTTCTGGGGATAGATCTAGGTTCTTGAATTTCAAAAATAATTGTAAACTGTTTCTAGCTTTGAAACCCCGCTCCCCTGGTGACCCCGCTCAACAAGTAAAGATAATTATTTCTTTGTTGCGTGGTGACCCTCAAGACTGGGCATTTTCCCTTGCGCCAGGAGATCCTGCATTGCGTGATGTTGATGCGTTTTGTCTGGCGCTTGGATTGCTTTATGATGAACCAAATTCAGTGGATCAGGCAGAGAAAATCTTGCTGGCTTTGTGTCAGGGTCAGGATGAAGCGGAGGTGTACTGTCAGAAGTTTAGAAAGTGGTCTGTGCTTACTTAGTGGAATGAATGTGCCCTGGCGGCAATTTTCAGAAAGGGTCTTTCTGAAGCCCTTAAGGATGTCATGGTGGGATTTCCCACGCCTGCTGGTCTGAATGAGTCTATGTCTTTGGCCATTCAGATCGATCTGCGCATGCGTGAGCGCAAAGCTGTGCACCATCTGGCGGTATTCTCTGAGCATAGGACTGAGCCTATGCAGTGTGATAGGACTTTGACCAGAGCTGAACGGCAAGAACACAGACATCGGAATGGGCTGTGTTTTTACTGTGGTGATTCCACTCATGCTATCTCCGATTGTCCTAAGCGCACTAAGCGGTTCGCTAGGTCTGTCACCATTGGTACGGTACAGTCTAAATTTCTTTTGTCCGTTACTCTGATTTGCTCTCTGTCGTCCTATTCTGTAATGGCATTTGTGGATTCAGGCGCTGCCCTGAATTTGATGGACTTGGAGTTTGCCAGGCGCTGTGGTTTTTTCTTGGAGCCCTTGCAGTATCCTATTCCATTGAGAGGAATTGATGCTACGCCTTTGGCCAAGAATAAGCCTCAGTACTGGACTCAATTGACCATGTGCATGGCTCCTGCACATCAGGAGGATATTCGCTTTTTGGTGTTGCATAATCTGCATGATGTGGTCGTTTTGGGATTGCCATGGCTACAGGTCCATAATCCAGTGTTGGATTGGAAATCTATGTCTGTGTCCGGCTGGGGTTGTCAGGGAGTACATGGTGATGTTCCATTGCTGTCAATTTCGCCTTCCACTCCTTCTGAAGTTCCTGAGTTTTTATCAGATTACCGGGATGTATTTGATGAGCCCAAATCCGGTGCCCTACCTCCTCATAGGGATTGCGACTGTGCTATTAATTTGATTCCTGGTAGTAAGTTTCCTAAGGGCCGTCTGTTTAATTTATCTGTGCCAGAGCACGCCGCTATGCGGAGTTATATAAAGGAATCCTTGGAGAAGGGTCATATTCGTGCGTCTTCGTCACCATTGGGAGCAGGGTTCTTTTTTGTGGCCAAGAAGGATGGTTCTTTGAGACCTTGTATTGATTACCGCCTTCTTAATAAGATCACAGTCAAATTTCAGTATCCTTTGCCGCTGCTGTCTGATTTATTTGCTCGGATTAAGGGGGCTAGTTGGTTCACCAAGATAGATCTGTGTTGTGCGTATAATCTTGTGCGAATTAAACAGGGTGATGAATGAAAAACGGCATTTAATACGCCCGAGGGCCATTTTGAGTACCTGGTTATGCCATTCGGGCTTTCTAATGCTCCATCTGTGTTTCAGTCCTTTATGCATGACATCTTCCGAGAGTACTTGGATAGATTCATGATTGTATATTTGGATGACATTTTGGTCTTTTCGGATGATTGGGAGTCTCATGTGAAGCAGGTCAGAATGGTGTTCCAGGTCCTTCGTGCGAATTCCTTGTTTGTGAAGGGGTCAAAGTGTCTCTTTGGAGTTCAGAAGGTTTCATTTTTGGGTTTCATTTTTTCCCCTTCTACTATCGAGATGGACCCTGTTAAAGTTCAGGCCATTTACGATTGGACTCAGCCGACAGGGGTCAGTATTGGGACCTGTTCTCTTCAACATATTCATTAATGATCTGGTAGAAGGTTTACACAGTAAAATATCGATATTTGCAGATGATACAAAACTATGTAAAGCAGTTAATACAAGAGAAGATAGTATTCTGCTACAGATGGATCTGGATAAGTTGGAAACTTGGGCTGAAAGGTGGCAGATGAGGTTTAACAATGATAAATGTAAGGTTATACACATGGGAAGAAGGAATCAATATCACCATTACACACTGAATGGGAAACCACTGGGTAAATCTGACAGGGAGAAGGACTTGGGGATCCTAGTTAATGATAAACTTACCCGGGGCAGCCAGTGCCAGGCAGCAGCTGCCAAGGCAAACAGGATCATGGGGTGCATTAAAAGAGGTCTGTATACACATGATGAGAGCATTATACTGCCTCTGTACAAATCCCTAGTTAGACCGCACATGGAGTACTGTGTCCAGTTTTGGGCACCGGTGCTCAGGAAGGATATAATGGAACTAGAGAGAGTACAAAGGAGGGCAACAAAATTAATAAAGGGGATGGGAGAACTACAATACCCAGATAGATTAGCGAAATTAGGATTATTTAGTCTAGAAAAAAGACGACTGAGGGGCGATCTAATAACCATGTATAAGTATATAAGGGGACAATACAAATATCTCGCTGAGGATCTGTTTATACCAAGGAAGGTGACGGGCACAAGGGGGCATTCTTTGCGTCTGGAGGAGAGAAGGTTTTTCCACCAACATAGAAGAGGATTCTTTACTGTTAGGGCAGTGAGAATCTGGAATTGCTTGTCTGAGGAGGTGGTGATGGCGAACTCAGTCGAGGGGTTCAAGAGAGGCCTGGATGTCTTCCTGGAGCAGAACAATATTGTATCATACAATTAGATTCTGTAGAAGGACGTAGATCTGGGGATTTATTATGATGGAATATAGGCTGAACTGGATGGACAAATGTCTTTTTTCGGCCTTACTAACTATGTTACTATGTTACTATGTTATCTGTGAATAGCTTGCAGAAGTTCCTGGGCTTTGCTAATTTTTATCGTCGCTTCATCGCTAATTTTTCCAGTATTGCTAAACCGTTGACTGATTTGACCAAGAAAGGTGCTGATGTGGTCAATTGGTCCTCTGCGGCTGTAGACGCTTTTCAGGAGTTGAAGCGACGTTTTGCTTCTGCCCCTGTGTTGTGCCAGCCAGATGTTTCGCTCCCTTTTCAGGTTGAGGTTGATGCTTCTGAAATTGGAGCAGGGGCTGTTTTGTCGCAAAGAAGTTCTGATGGCTCGGTGATGAAACCCTGTGCCTTCTTTTCTAGAAAATTCTCGCCTGCTGAGCGCAATTATGATGTGGGCAATCGGGAGTTGTTGGCCATGAAGTGGGCATTCGAGGAGTGGCGTCATTGGCTTGAAGGAGCTAAACATCGTGTGGTGGTCTTGACGGATCACAAGAATTTAACTTATCTCGAGTCTGCCAAACGGTTGAATCCGAGACAGGCTCGATGGTCGCTCTTTTTCTCCCGTTTTGATTTTGTGGTTTCATACCTTCCGGGATCTAAGAATGTGAAGGCTGACGCCCTGTCAATGAGTTTTGTGCCTGACTCTCCGGGTGTTCCTGAGCCGGCGGGTATTCTTAAAGAAGGGGTAATTTTGTCTGCCATTTCCCCTGATTTGCGGCGTGTGCTGCAAAAGTTTCAGGCTGATAGACCTGACCGTTGTCCTACGGAGAAACTGTTTGTCCCTGATAGATGGACTAGTAGAGTTATCTCTGAGATTCATTGTTCGGTGTTGGCTGGTCATCCTGGAATCTTTGGTACCAGAGATTTGGTGGCTAGATCCTTTTGGTGGCCTTCTTTGTCATGGGATGTGCGTTCTTTTGTGCAGTCCTGTGGGACTTGTGCTCGGGCTAAGCCCTGCTGTTCTCGTGCCAGTGGGTTGCTTTTGCCCTTGCCGATCCCGAAGAGGCCCTGGATGCATATTTCCATGGATTTTATTTCAGATCTCCCTGTTTCTCAAAGGATGTCGGTCATTTGGGTGGTTTGTGATCGCTTCTCTAAGATGGTCCATTTGGTACCCTTATCTAAATTGCCTTCCTCCTCTGATTTGGTGCCATTGTTTCTCCAGCATGTGGTTCGTTTGCATGGCATTCCAGAGAACATCATCTCGGACAGAGGTTCCCAGTTTGTTTCGAGGTTTTGGCGGTCCTTTTGCGCTAAGATGGGCATTGATTTGTCTTTTTCTTCGGCTTTCCATCCTCAGACTAATGGCCTAACCGAACGAACTAATCAGACTTTGGAGACATATCTGAGATGCTTTGTTTCTGCTGATCAGGATGATTGGTTGTCCTTCTTGCCTTTGGCTGAGTTCGCCCTCAATAATCGACCAGCTCGGCTACTTTAGTTTCTCCTTTTTTCTGTAATTCTGGTTTCCATCCTCGTTTCTCTTCAGGGCAGGTTGAGCCTTCGGACTGTCCTGGTGTGGATGCGGTGGTGGACAGGTTGCAGCAGATTTGGACTCATGTGGTGGACAATTTGACATTGTCCCAGGAGAAGGCTCAACGTTTCGCTAACCGCCGGCGTTGTGTTGGTCCCCGACTTCGTGTTGGGGATTTGATTTGGTTGTCATCTCGTCACGTTCCTATGAAGGTTTCCTCTCCTAAGTTTAAGCCTCATTTCATTGGGCCTTATAAGATTTCTGAAGTTCTTAATCCTGTGTCATTTCGTTTGGACCTTCCAGCTTCTTTTGCCATCCATAATGTGTTCCATAGGTCGTTGTTGCGGAGATACGTGGCGCCTATGGTTCCCTCCGTTGATCCCCCTGCCCCGATGTTGGTTGAGGGGGAGTTGGAGTATGTGGTGGAGAAGATTTTGGATTCTCGTGTTTCGAGACGGAAACTTCAGTACCTGGTCAAGTGGAAGGGTTATGGTCAGGAAGATAATTCATGGGTTTTTGCCTCTGATGTTCATACTGCCGATCTGGTTCGTGCCTTTCATCTGGCTCATCCTGATCGGCCTGGGGGTTCTGGTGAGGGTTCGGTGACCCCTCCTCAAGGGGGGGTACTGTTGTGAATTCTGTTGTCGAACTCCCTCCTGTGGTCATGAATGGTACTTCGGCGAGTTGTGTCTATGGGCTTCCTCTGGTGGCTATGAGTGAAGCTGCTGCTTCTGAGGTTCCTTACACAGGTGACGTGGTTTATCCTTTGGTTGGCTGCTCTATTTAACTCCTCTCAGATCGTTACTCCATGCCAGCTGTCAATGTTTTTGCACTTGTTCAGTTCGCTCCTGGATCTCTCTGGTGACCTGCCTTCTCCTGCAGAAGCTAAGTTCCTGATAGTCATAATTTGTTCACTGTTTTCTTGTCCAGCTGGTTATAATGATTTTGTCTTGCTAGCTGGAAGCTCTGGGATGCAGAGTGGCCCCTCCGCACCGTGAGTCGGTGCGGAGGTCTTTTTTGCACACTCTGCATGGTCTTTTGTAGGTTTTTGTGCTGAACGCAAAGTTACCTTTCCTATCCTCTGTCTATTTAGTAAGTCTGGCCTCCCTTTGCTGAAACCTGTTTCATTTCTGCGTTTGTGAGTTTCATCTTTACTCACAGTCAATATATGTGGGGGGCTTCCTTTGCCTTTGGGGAATTTCTCTGAGGCAAGGTAGGCTTTATTTTCCATCTCTAGGGCTAGATAGCTCTTAGGCTGTGACGAGGCGCCTAGGTCTGGTCAGGAGCGCTCCACGGCTATTTCTAGTGTGTGTGATAGGATTAGGGCTTGCGGTCAGCAGAGTTCCCACATCCCAGAGCTCGTCCTGTATGAGGTTTAACTATCAGGTCATTCCGGGTGCTCCTAACCACCAGGTCATAACAGTATACCTTCCCACAGGTGAAGTATGTCCCCAGGGCTTCCCAGTAAGGTGGATGGTGATGGTGTGAGGTGCAGTCAATAACGAGGACACAGGGTTGCACTCTCTTTACCTTTTTACTGAAGACTTCAGGATCCGCAATCCAGAGCACGCTTAACAGGGCTATCTGAGACCGGCCGGTCTGATGGGCACTTCCAGAGTTCCCTTTGCAGGTGGAAATCGTTGCCTACCAATAGCGCTTGTGTGTTGTAGTGCTATCCTGCTGAGCAGTCGGAATAGTCCTCACAACTTCTGTTCTCGTTCGTTCGTTCTTTCTAATATTTTCCAGATGTTTCTAGTTCAACGTCCCCCAGGTATGTTATGGCTAGGACGCACCCGTATGACGGGAAGGCCTGCAGGTCTTCTGGGACCCTAGAGTCGCCCCTCTCCCACTGTTGCCCCCTATGTCTTCGTAGGTGTTTAGGTTAGACAGCCAACCTATAATTAACTATCCTGCGGAGTTTGAAGTAAGGCGTAGAGTCAGTTACTCCCTCGGTGTTCCGGCCACCGGCTACGCGCCTCAGTAGGATGTTGCCTCGGTCTCACAGCACGACTCCTACTGGCTCTCCTTTGTGCTTTATCTCGTTTCTCACTGTCTCACAATATCCTTCGCTTCGCATCTCTTTCTTAGGATACCGCCGCGGGGTGTGCAGGCGCGGTTCCATAATGTTCTGTTCTGGTCGCTAGGTGCCTGCCAGGTTCCCACGCCTGACAGGGACCCCCATGTGTCTTCTCCCTGCAACACCCCCTGCCACGGGATGTTGCCTGAATCCAACCCAGTCAGCTTCTGACTAACTTTCTATCCAACCCCTAGTTTTACCAGTGTGAGGAGGGGCCCAATAAATAAAGCCTTTTGCTCCCCCTAGTGGCCGGAGTATGAAGTGTAATGTGTGCTGGTGATACCTGGTCAGTGGAATTCCTTCAGTGCCATCAGACATACTATCACTCCCCTTAGTGGCAGCGTGTCATACTGTAGCGACCAGATCTCTGGGGCGCTGCATATATATATGCATACACTGCTCAAAAAATAAAGGGAACACTACAATCCAACATCATAGATATCACTGAATGAAATATTCCAGTTATAAATCTTTTTATTCATTACATAGTGGAATGTGTTGAGAACTATAAAACCTAAAAATTATCAACGTAAATCTCAACTAATATCCCACAGAGGTCTGGAGTTGGAATGATGCTCAAAATCAAAGTTGAAAATGAAGTTACAGGCTTATCCAACTTCAGTGGAAATGCCTCAGGACAAGGAAATGATGCTCAGTAGTATGTGTGGCCTCCACGTGCCTGTATGACCTCCCTTCAATGCCTGGGCATGCTCCTGATGAGGTGGTGGATAGTCTCCTGAGGGACCTCCTCCCAGACCTGGACTAAAGCATCCGCCAACTCCTGGACAGTCTGTGGTGCAACATGGTGGATGTTGGTGGATGGTGCGAGACGTGATGTCCCAGATGTGTTCAATCAGATTCAGGTCTGGGGAACGGGCGAGCCAGTCCATAGCTTCAGTGCCTTCATCTTGCAGGAACTGCTGACACACTCCAGCCACATGAGGTCTGGCATTGTCCTGCATTAGGAGGAACCCAGGGCCAACCACACCAGCATATGGTCTCACAAGGAGTCTGAGGATTTCATCTTGGTACTTAATGGCAGTCAGTCTACCTCTGGCGAGCACATGGAGGGCTGTGCGGCCCTTCAAAGAAATGCCACCGCACACCATTACTGACCCACTGCCAAACCCACTCAAAAAAAATAAAGGGAACACTTAAACAACAGAATATAACTCCAAGTAAATCAAACTTCTGTGAAATCAAACTGTCCATTTAGGAAGCAACACTGCTTGACAATCAATTTCACATGCTGTTGTGCAAATGGAGTAGACAACAGATGGAAATTATTAGCAAGTATCAAGACACCCTCAATAAAGGAGTGGTTCTGCAGGTGGGGACCACAGACCACATCTCAGTACCAATGCTTTCTGGCTGATGTTTTGGTCAATTTTGAATGTTGGTTGTGCTTTTACACTCGTGGTAGCATGACACAGACTACAACCCAAACAAGTGGTAGTGCAGCTCATCCAGGATGGCACATCAATGCGAGCTGTGGCAAGGTTTGCTGTGTCTGTCAGCGTAGTGTCCAGAGGCTGGAGGCGCTACCAGGAGACAGGCCAGTGCACCAGGAGACATGGAGGGGGACATAGGAGGGCAACAACCCAGCAGCAGGACCGCTACCACTGTCTTTGTGCAAGGAGGAACAGGAGGAGCACTGCCAGAGCCCTGCAAAATGACCTCCAGCAGGCCACAAATGTGCATGTGCCTGCACAAACGGTTAAAAACTAACTCCATGAGGATGGTCTGAGTGCCCAAAATCCACAGATGGGGGTTGTGCTCACAGCCCAACACCGTGCAGAACGCTTGCCATTTGCCACAGAACACCAGGATTGGCTAATTCGCCACTGGCACCCTGTGCTCTTCACAGATGAAAGCAGGTTCAAACTGAGCACATGTGACAGATGTGACAGAGTTTGGAGATACCGTGGAGAGCAATCTGCTGCCTGCAACATCCTTCAGCATGACCAGTTGGCAGTGGGTCAGTAATGGTGTGGGGCGGCATTTCTTTGGAGGGCCGTACAGTGCTCCATGTGCTTGCCAGAGGTAGCCTGACTGCCATTAGGTACCGAGATGAGATCCTCAGACCCCTTGTGAGACCGTATGCTGGTGCGGTTGACCCTGGGTTCCTCTTAATGCAGGACAATGCCAGACCTCATGTGGCTGGAGTGTGTCAGCAGTTCTTGCAAGATGAAGGCATTGAAGCTATGGACTGGCCCGCACATTCCCCATACCTGAATCCAATTGAGCACATCTGGGACATCATGTCTCGCTCCATCCACCAACCTCATATTGCACCACAGGCTGTCTTGGAGTTGGCGGATGCTTTAGTCCAGGTCTGGGAGGAGATGCCTCAGGGTATGTTCCCACATTTGGGATCTGCTGCGGTTTTGACGCTGCAGATTCTCGGCACCATTTCTGCACCTCTTATGCAAATTAGTGGACACGCATTTAAGTTTGTTACACATGAGGGTTTTCCTCATTAATACAAGTCTATAGGGAAATTCTGCATGTGTCTCTGCGAGAGATATCTGAAAGAAGCACGGCATGTCAGTTCCGGCGGGTGATCCGCAGGTGCACATAGACGCACAGTGGACATGGGATTTCTGTGCTGTAGCATCTGGCCGCTGCGTTTTTGACGCTGCATAAATACTCAGCGGAAAAACCACAGCAAGTCCTGAATATGGGGACGTACCCTATACATTATTCATGGATAGAACACGTACACATTTTAGTCTTTGGAGCTGTTGACACGTCTGTGTTTTTTTCTGGATCGGGTATCCACAAAAAATAAAGAAAAAAGAAAAGTCCCATATAGAACACATAGAGGGGTAAATGGACATCTCAATGGGGCCTCCAACAGGAAATTTTAGATATAGGCCTAGAACAGTAAACTGATGAAAGCAACCCTACGACAACAACAACAAACATTTGTATTGAGCTTTTCTCACAATGGAATCAAAGCACATTTGGAGAGTCAATTAGTTAATTTGGTTTAATGTCCAATGCAGAGGAAAAGTTTATTTGTCTTTTGATGCCAAACTCAACAGGTGCTTCTTGGGTTGTGATTTAAATATGTCCAGGGATGATATCTTTCTGATTGATCCAGGTAATGAGTTCCAGAGAGTGGGGGCTGTGTAAAGAAAGGCTCTGTTGTAGGCTGGATCCAGTGTATGGACAGCCTAATAATGCTTGCTGATGTGAGTCGTCGGCAAGGATGGCCTTCAGTAGATCCCTCAAACAGCTGTGGCCTAAGTTAGACACGGCTTTCAAGGCCATAAGGCAAATTTCAAACGTTTTTCTCCATTTTACAGTAACCGGTGCAATGTACAGAGGATTGGTGTTAGTGGAGAATGTCCAGATTGATTGGTTATTAACCTAGCTGCCGTGCTTAAGACTCAAGGTGGTGTGTTGCTTTTTCTGGGAGGCCTATGTAGAGATCATTACAGTACCTCAGCCAGTAACCCAGCCAGGACATGCACCATTGTTGAAAGGTCTTCTTCTGGAATGAGATGTTTCATTTTGACAATGTTCCTCTGATGGAAAAATAAAGAATTAACGACGACTGATATTTGTCTCTATCAATAATTTTGCCCAAATTGTATATCGAGACTGAGTTTTGAAGGATAATGTTTCCTAGAGACAGGAATTGAAGGTTGCCATTTTGCTTGCTAGGCAATGACCTCAGATAAAAAAAACCTCGGTTTTATCAGGATTCAGCTTCAGCTGAGCTATCGTGCTGCCTATTGTGGATGATACTTTGGAATTCATCTGCACCTGTTGGAACCTGTGGACACTGACAGTGAGGATCCTTGTCTAGGTCATGTCTCTGGGCCTCCGTATGATGCCCAACCTGCAAATACAAAGATATGCACACATTAATACATTACACATGTCTGTACACTGGGAAATGTTTGTGATGTACTTGTTTAGATGGTCCATTTACCTTGGTCCATTTACTAATTGTTCTTCTGACTTATTATTTTCTATCTACTTTGTACTTCTTGGTTCTAGACTTCCCTGAGACTTGGCTCTGGACTTCATATGTTCAGTATTTGGACAGTATTTTACATCAGTATTTGTAAGCCAAAACCAGGAGTGGAACAATCCGAAGAAATGTACACTGCTCAAAAAAATAAAGAGTTCTAGAGAGAAGGCGTGCACTCAGCTGAATATGGGGTAGGTGCAGGCTGGACCTGGAGTCAATCCAGTCAAAATCATAAAATAGAAAAAACAGCCGCACTCAGAGTGTAGGTTTTCAAAATACGTAACAAAAGTCAGATATTTATTTGAGTCACCACAGAAGTAGAAAAAAAGTGTAGAAAAAAGTGTCACCTACTTTGACACTTTTTTCTACTTCTGTGGTGACTCAAATAAATATCTGACTTTTGTTACGTATTTTGAAAACCTACACTCTGAGTGCGGCTGTTTTTTCTATTTTATCAAAAAAAATAAAGGGAAGACTAAAATGCCACATCCTAGATATCTCTGAATAAAATATTCCAGTTGAAAATTGTTATTCATTGCATGGTGGATTGTGTTCAGAACAATAAAACATAACAATTATCAATGTAAATCAAAATGAATATCCCATGGAGGTCTGGATTTGGAATGATATTCAAAATCAAAGTGGAAAATCAAATTACAGGCTGATCCAATTTCAGTGGAAATGCCTCATGAAAAGGAAAAGATGCTTAGTATTGTGTGTGGCCTCCACGTATCTGTATGACCTCCCTACTGTTCAACACCTGGGCATACTCCTGATGAGGCGGCGGATGGTCTCCTTTTGGATCTGAGTCACAGAACAACTAACTCCTTCAAATCAATGGGTCCATGTAAAAAAACAACAGTCAGCACACAAATTAAATTCATGTGTTGGCCTATTTGAATGTTTAATGAGTAGGAGAAGCTAATGGATGCCCCACTAGTGGTTGAAAAGGACATACAGACCAAACTCTCATGAAAAACTGGTGAAAACCTAATAAAAAAAATGCTGAAAAATTCCATTTTGTTTTTCTCAAATAGGAAAAAAAGTCTGAATGAGGCCCAAGGCAGAGGTGCTACTTCTCTGCATTCTCTTTCATGGCTGTGGGTACAAAAGTCACCTCTGCCCCTGCTGTAAGTATACCGCAGCATGTAGCGTAAGGTGCAGACATGTAATTATTTGCAGAAAGCCTTTTACTGCCCCTCTTCAACCATTCTCCTAATTGCTGCTAAAACATTCCCGTAGTCTTTAAATATATGCAACGTACAGTATCGTCTCTCAATTTTACAGTCCCTCGGAGTAAACGTTCCCTGTTTTACATTCCGCACCATACATCAGAACAGTGCCAGGCTTTGTCTCTTAAGCGCCTGTTAAATTACTTCCACATACAGTTGTTTGAAACATCACAAATTATTTCGGATATCTTTACTCCTGTGACTCCGTTTCATCTTTTATATCCACAATGTATTCTTTCATACTGGGAGCACTTATGCTATTTTTCATAGAATAAATTATTACAATTATCGTTGGCAAGTAGCTGACAGAACAATAATCAATGCAAAAAATGGAACAAAGACACATTTGGACTCGTTTCATGAGTAGCAATGCAATGACTATTCAGAAGCGGAATAATGACACATTATATCTTTTTTAGGATGTGCGAAGCAGTTAAACATCTGGAAGTTGTAAGTTCTCTGCCCTCATAGACAGATTACTATAATATTCCCCTCCAATAATATTTAATGCTGGGTTAACCAAACAAGCCACTAACTTCAATCACTAAATTACTGAATTATGGCACTAAACGAGTCGCACTGAATTCTGCAGCTTACACTTGGACTGTGCACTATCCCCCATATATCCCACGCCCAATGTGATTTCCATGTTTCTAGGCCTTTCATTAATTATTGCATTGAAATTGTCCAATTAATTCTGATTTCATCTTTTAAAGGATGATTTTAACTTTTATGATCATTTACTTGCCAAAAAATATTTATATGTGGTTGCCATTATTATTTCTGTGCAAAAAAAAAAATCATTAAATTGGGTTCGTCATTAACTTTCACTCTATAAACTGCATAAATTAGTAATGAAATAATTAATTCCTTGACAGAGTGACATTATAATCCTTTTTGAAAATGTTCACATTCATTTATTAAAATTATATTTTTAGCCCAGCTTATTTTAATATCATGCAAAAAAAATCTTCTACACAACGTAATATTCTTCAATTCTGACCTATTTTCAAAGTTAAAAAAGGAGATTGATGTTGCAAAGTAGACAGTGCTGTTGTAGAGAGGATGCAGCTCTATGATGGAATAGTAATTTCGTAGTTTTCATTTTGACGCTTTTCATGCCCATTTTCCAAAATAGCCGGCTCATCGAAGGTAAAAATAAAAACTATGAAATTACTATTCCATTCTGGAACTGCATCCTCTGTAACAGTCGGTCTACTTGGAAACATCAATCTCATTTTTTTACTAATCGATATGCAAAAGAGGGTTTACCTTAATTTGCCTATGAGACGGCCGCAGCTGTAATATTCGTGGGCAATTATTGGACTTGTGACAACTCCATAACTATTTCTCATCTGTACCTTTCAATATCATCCTTTGTGCGCTTGTTCCTCTACTCTCCTTTTTTTTCCCCTACAAGACTTTCAAAGTATGTATACTAGCTACATCAGGTCTAAAATATTTATTTATTCAGACTATATTGTAAAGCTTGGTAACAGATCCGATTTAATTATGAATGAAAAAATGTCACTGCCTTATTTTCATGGTCCACCAAACAAAGGTAATGCTACAAAGAGAGAAATGTTAAAAGAGTTTTCTACTCCAGAGCAAACTTTCAAAAATCAGTGCAACTGGCCACATACCAACAGTGTGTCATGTACACACTGTCAGGATTCTGCATTGCTTTCTGGTTTGAGTGGTCATCATGTGACCACAATTATACGACGACAAATAAGAACATTGAGAGAAGTAGATGAGAAGCTAATCGACATGTGATTGCAAGAATGCAAATCACATACTTGTGATCACATCATGACAGCTGGAACTGAATCCTAACAGTGTGTATATTATACACTATTCGTGTTCGGCAAGTTACACTGCTTGCTGAAAGTTTGCCTTGGGGTGGAAAACTAGGGGTTGTATACTACTATGACAACCCCTTCTTGATCTAAATGTTTGGCCCTGATAAAATATAAAAAGCCTACACTCACCTCCAATGCCTACACCGTTCCAGCAGTGTCGGCACTCACTCTGCTGGGACTCCAGTGTGGTTGTTATGAAACATGATCCCGGCGCCCAATCAGCCCTGGAATCACTTTCTCCGCCTTCATATGAATTGAATATGAAGAGGAAGTCCGGGCTACAGCAGATCTCACTTCCTCTTCATGTTCAATTTATAAGAAGGTGGAGACTGTGACGGTAGCACTGATTGGATGCCGTGCTCACGAGTCATAACAACCGCATGAGAGCCCTGGGACCGAGAGTGCCGACACCGTTGGAATAGCGCTGGCACGGGAAGGGAGTATAGGCTTTTTATTTTATTGGAGCCAAACATTTAGATCAAGAAGGGCTAGTCCTATTTCATCCTTTCTTTCTACATTTTCTTTTTTTGGATCCACACTTAGCTTTGGCAAAAAAAAATACAAATTTTGTAAAGTTGTCCCTGTAAATGATTACCGCATTAGTGGTTCATTATTTAGGATTTTTCATATATTCAGGCGTATTTATAAACTCTTGAGCTCATGGTGGAACAGTGGTGTAGCCTAAATGCCCCTAGTCATTTGTGTAAAACCAAAACTGGAGCCCAGACAGGTCAGCGCAATGAGGATGTGCACCAACTTGTTAGTTAACGCATCATAACCTCAAAAACAGTAATTACACAAAGCTTTTTCCTTCAAGGCTTAGACTTTTGTATCGTAGATATTAGGAAGTTACTATCACTGACTGCCATTACAGATACAGCATTGAAGAAGTTGTCTTCCAGAAACTGGCAGTAGGTCTGGGAGTTAAGCTTCACTCCATCCTCAACCCGAAAAGGTCCCACAAGTTCATCTTTGATGATACCAGTCCATACCAGTACCCCACCTCCACCTTGCTGGTGTCTGAGTCGGAGTGGAGCTCTCTGCCCTTTACTGATCCAGCCTCTGGCCCATCCATCTGGCCCATCAAGAGTTACTCTCCTTTCATCAGTCCATAAAACCTTTGAAAAGTCAGTCTTAAGATATTTCTTGGCCCAGTCTTGATGTTTTATCTTATGTTTCTTGTTCACAGGTGGTCATTTTTCGGCCTTCCTTACCTTGGCCATGTCCCTGAGTATCGCACACCTTGTGCTTTTTGTTACTTCAGTAACGTTGCAGCTCTGAAATATGGCAAAACTGGTGACAAATGGTATCTTGGCAGCTTCACACTTGATTTTCCTCAATTCATGGGCAGTTATTTTGCGCCTTTTTTGCCCAACACGCTTCTTGCGTCCCTGTTGGCTATTTGCCATGAAACGCTTCATTGTGCGGTGATCATGCTTCAAAGGTTTGGCAATTTCAAGACTGCAAGACATCTCACAATTTTGGACTTTTCAGAGCCCGTCAAATCTCTCTCTTCTGACCCACTTTGCCAAAGGAAAGGAAGTTGCCTAATAATTAGGCACACCTTATATAGGGTTTTGATGTCATTAACAACACCCCTCCTCATTACAGAGATACACATCACCTGATTTACTTAATTGGTAGTTGGCTCTCAAGCCTGAACAGCTTGGAGTAGGACAACATGTATAAAAAGTATCATGTGATCAAAATACAACTTGCCTAATAATTCTGCACACAGTGTATAAGGCTGCAATTATTCAAGTCTTCCCCTTTTCTGCCGAATAGTAGGACACTAGTGAAGAGCAAGCATGCTTGGATAGTGTCTTATCCAATTATGCTAGGGTGTTATCCGAGTATCTTGGGCGTACTCATATATTATGTTCGAGTACCCGCGGCTGTTAGACAGCCTCAACACATGCAGGGATTGCCTGTTTCTTAGAAATCGGCACATGTGTTCAGGCTAATTAACAACCACAAATCATGCAGCTGCGTAGACTCGAACATAAGAAACGAGCAATCCCAAGATACTCGGCTAACTCCTGAGCATGTTTGGATAACACTTTATCCAAGCATGGTCACCCATCACTATTGGACACCCATAGATAATACTGTACGTTCTGGTATATATGAAGCTGTAGCAAAAGCATCATGGCAACATATCTATTATTATTATTTATTTTACTCATTTATACAGTGATATTAATTCTGCAGCGCTTGACAGATCATCAACACTGTCCCCATTGGGGCCCACAATCTAGATTTCCTATCAGTATGACTGGAGTGTAGGAGAAAACCAGAGAACATGGAGGAAACCCACACAAACACGGAAGACCATACAAACTCCTTGCAGATGTTGTCCTTGGTTGGAATTGAGCCCAGGACCCCCAGCCTCAATGCAACAGTGTTATCCTCTGAGCCACCGTGCTGCCCATCTACTCGCATTTTGGAATGAGGTACTGGAGCAGTGGGAAAGCACAATCTTTGGTCATACGGCACATGTCATAGCCAAAGTTTCTTTGTAGACCCAACTAAAAGAAAATTTCCTTTGCTTGTCCGACAACATTTGTAAGCTATTCTCATAACTAACATGTTCTTTGTAAAGAAGCCAAAGCATAACCTATGGAGTACATACAGTATATAATACTTGTAGAAGACGTAGCTCAAAATCAAGCCTAACCTTGGTACAACTGTGTAACATAAATATGTAAAGCTTTTTTTGCTACTTTACACCAGTAGTATAAAAATATAAGAAGGTCACATTAATGACATAACGCAGGGAATGTGTACGGTCCATGTTACTTGGCTTTATTTTTTACTGCAGTCTAATTTCATGTTTACATTCCTTCAATAAATTAGATTGCATGTTCCTTGGGACAGAATTCAGTCTCTGCCATTATTCTTCCATGCTAAGAGTTCACCTAATTGACGTCTTTCACTAAGTCAGGCTAAGATGAAGATTAATATTTATCTATAGAATAATTGCAGTAGACAGGGAGCGCAGGGGATTCAGAGATCGCTTTGCAGCCTCCTATTGTAGGCAGTTACAAGGGCAAATGTTGCATACTCGGCAAACTGCTGTCTAGCAGTGATGAGGTCAATGGAACAATCATTTGCTTGTCTTTAAAAGGGCAATAGCACTCATCAGACAAAAATGCCTTTGCAAGACATCTTGTCAGGACACTTTCCAATCGCCAACAAAGAAAAGTGTTTCTTGGAGCCATGTAAAGTAAAAATTTTGTGCAAATTTTTTTTTTTTTAAATAGTACATTAAATCCAATTTATATGGACCTCGGATTGTAAATCAGGGGTGTACCCATGTCGGAAGTGGTTTATAATTAATACCCTGTGAATGCCATCAACAGGTAAAATGATGCTGAGCATTTGATCCCAGGCATGACAAATGAAGTGGGCTATTGAAGCTGTGCCAAACTAGGGAAGTCAGCAGAGTACTTAGCAAGTTGGTGTTAACTATAAAGGCCTAGGCCTCAAATTCTTGCTCTATAATCTGTTGCAGATCAGCTCCATCTGTCTTCGCGAAGGAACAGTCTACAAGAAATAAAACACATTGTTCATTCTTTCTTCTCTCTTTTTTTTTCCCTTTCGAGTGAGGAAACCGCAAGCTTCGACATGTGCGCCGTGATAACCATTGTGGGGATGTCTGCATGCATGTCTAGCTTAGCATGACTGCAGCACATCTGGAAATGGAAAGAAAGCCTTTTATTACTAAATACGTTGGGTAAATCACGAAGATACTCATCAGAGAAGGAGTGAGAGGGATCTTGGGAACTTTTCAACAGTTGCCAACATTTTAAAATATTTACCAGGGTCATTTTTCGGCTACCCTGGTGCATCCACTAAAGTCTGTAGCATCCCAGACGCAGTCATCTTCCGCGCACTGAAATTCCAGTCATGTTTAATGAGTATTTTTTCAATGAATATTTAATTCATAGCCCTGGATGATTGCATACAGCATAGAAAAATATAGAAAAATTTACTGTATAATTGGTTATCAATCCAACGTGAAGCAGCATGCAATACGATTAAATCCCGGGTACTCGTGATACTTGGCAAAACATTTTTTATTGCTCCAGTGGTGGCGATAGAATTCCAATTTGGAAGTGAAGTGGTTTCTTTGGAGTTTTACCGAGGACAAGGACTTGGTGTACTTTCATTGTTGCGCTCAGGCCACATAGTCTTATAAAACATTTAAGCCTTGTGCCCTGGCATTGATTTTATGCAAAGATGGGAGAAAGATCAGGAGGAATATATTAGGTGCGAGCTTCAGGCCAACCTCCTGCTGGGAATATAGACCCTATTGTCCTATTTTCCATCTGCTCCATCCTGCAATGGAAGGAAAAGAAGAGGCAGAAGGGGGAAAATAGCGGATGACGTGAGGCTGAGATCGAAGGATGTGGTAGAGGGAGGGTTTGATTAATATTAAGAGGTGCCTGGTAATTCACCAGCCCTCTCCATGTCTGCCGCTGCCTGCAGATGGGAGGTGTAATTGGAGTTTAAAATGCATACACATGCACAAAATTGAGTCCTAAGAATAGCTCTGGGAATGGGGTGGGAGAGCGTTACAGGAAGCCGCTCAGTACTAGGGCATGCTTGGGCTGTGAAGTGATGCTATAGTTAACCTCTTTGCTGTCGTAGGTCCTGTAAATGCCTTTTAGGCTTCTGGAAATGCAACGGACATGTGTTTTCAATAACAAGGATTGATGCCATCGAAATATACATGTTAAAGTTCCTAGAAGGTGCGATTATCAGGAAATGTTTTTATAGGAGCAAATTGACCCTATATTGAAGAGCATGCAAGGCAATGGCTGCAAACACTTTCCATCTGTAGATGAGCATGGGTCAGGCCAGTCACAATTTCAAAGATGAATATTGGTTTCGCCTATAAATTAGTTGTCTGCACAGCGAAAATAAAGTGAAGACATGTTCACGGTGTGGGCACCCGTTGGACTTTAGGTGCAGGGACAATGGATGACAAGCGCTATTTCATGTATTGAGCATATGCACAATATATGGAATGTTTCACAGAGTGTTCTACCATAAAGTATACGACTCCCTCGGGTCCAACTGCAACATATGTTCTCCCACTATATGATGATATAATTACACATAGCGCACAGTTGTAACAGGTTTTGCTATAATTTAGAATTAGCTCTGTGATAGTATCACGCTCGTCAGTATGGATCGCTGGTTTGTAAGAGAGTGATGAACACAGGTTTTCATGGCTGTAAGTAAAATTCACAGTCAAAATTGTCATAGAAATACACAAAAATACTTAGACATAACATCTGTATACTACAGTGCGTATATATATATATATATATGTATATATATACAGTATATACATAGGTGAAAAAATAGCAAAATACAGTTTTGTCGCCCAACACTTTTTGGCAACGACCAAAATTAGAGAATATCCAATTAACACAAAATTATTTATATCTCTTGTTAGTGTTGGAGTCCAGAAACATTATAATAATAAATAATAATAATAATACCCCCATTCAATGCCTGGTTTTCAGTGGTGATTTGCACAGCGCTCCAAAAGTTGGGCTATTCAGTGTCTGTAATGATAATTTATTTTTCTCAGCCATTTACAGTGGGGCAAGAAAGTATTTAGTCAGTCAGCAATAGTGCAAGTTCCACCACTTAAAAAGATGAGAGGCGTCTGTAATTTACATCATAGGTAGACCTCAACTATGGGAGACAAACTGAGAAAAAAAAATCCAGAAAATCACATTGTCTGTTTTTTTTAACATTTTATTTGCATATTATGGTGGAAAATAAGTATTTGGTCAGAAACAAAATTTCATCTCAATACTTTGTAATATATCCTTTGTTGGCAATGACAGAGGTCAAACGTTTTCTGTAAGTCTTCACAAGGTTGCCACACACTGTTGTTGGTATGTTGGCCCATTCCTCCATGCAGATCTCCTCTAGAGCAGTGATGTTTTTGGCTTTTCGCTTGGCAACATGGACTTTCAACTCCCTCCAAAGGTTTTCTATAGGGTTGAGATCTGGAGACTGGCTAGGCCACTCCAGGACCTTGAAATGCTTCTTACGAAGCCACTCCTTCGTTGCCCTGGCGGTGTGCTTTGGATCATTGTCATGTTGAAAGACCCAGCCACGTTTCATCTTCAATGCCCTTGCTGATGGAAGGACGTTTGCACTCAAAATCTCACGATACATGGCCCCATTCATTCTTTCATGTACCCGGATCAGTCGTCCTGGCCCCTTTGCAGAGAAACAGCCCCAAAGCATGATGTTTCCACCACCATGCTTTACAGTAGGTATAGTGTTTGATGGATGCAACTCAGTATTCTTTTTCCTCCAAATACGACAAGTTGTGTTTCTACCAAACAGTTCCAGTTTGGTTTCATCAGACCATAGGACATTCTCCCAAAACTCCTCTGGATCATCCAAATGCTCTCTAGCAAACTTCAGACGGGCCCGGACATGTACTGGCTTAAGCAGTGGGACACGTCTGGCACTGCAGGATCTGAGTCCATGGTGGCGTAGTGTGTTACTTATGGTAGGCCTTGTTACATTGGTCCCAGCTCTCTGCAGTTCATTCACTAGGTCCCCCTGCGTGGTTCTGGGATTTTTGCTCACCGTTCTTGTGATCATTCTGACCACATGGGGTGGGATTTTGCGTGGAGCCCCAGATCGAGGGAGATTATCAGTGGTCTTGTATGTCTTCCATTTTCTAATTATTGCTCCCACTGTTGATTTCTTCACTCCAAGCTGGTTGGCTATTGCAGATTCAGTCTTCCCAACCTGGTGCAGGGCTACAATTTTGTTTCTGGTGTCCTTTGACAGCTCTTTGGTCTTCACCATAGTGGAGTTTGGAGTCAGACTGTTTGAGGGTGTGCACAGGTGTCTTTTTATACTGATAATAAGTTTAAACAGGTGCCATTACTACAGGTAATGATTGGAGGAAAGAGGAGACTCTTAAAGAAGAAGTTACAGGTCTGTGAGAGCCAGAAATCTTGATTGTTTGTTTCTGACCAAATACTTATTTTCCACCATAATATGCAAATAAAATGATAAAAAAACAGACAATGTGATTTTCTGGATTTTTTTTTCTCAGTTTGTCTCCCATAGTTGAGGTCTACCTATGATGTAAATTACAGACGCCTCTCATCTTTTTAAGTGGTGGAACTTGCACTATTGCTGACTGACTAAATACTGTTTTGCCCCACTGTATATTAGTTCCTCCTGCATCCAAGTCCTTATCTCCTGCACACACGGAGTGGGCCGGAACATTAGGCACAATGCAGTAATTTTGTTGTGTCATCTGCACCAAGAAACTGGTGCCATTTGGGCTTTAAGCCACAGGATCCAGCTTTATGAGCATTAGTTTGATGCTTATACTGTTCAAAGTGCCGCCCGCGTAGAGATCTGGGGCACCTGATATTTGTTGTTAGCAACGTCATTTCTTAAAGTTACAACATGTTGAAAGAAAAAAAAAATAATAAATTAGTACTACCAGCTAGAATTAGTGTTTTAAAAAAAATATTGCACCCATAAGAATTTTTCCCTCAGGGAAAATGTCTGCTCCCTCTGAGATATTTCACATAATGCTGAGTTTGACATGACTGTGGTACTGTAGAGGCTTCCCGATTTTTGAAGCTCGCCTTCATTACCAGACCCAACATTCCCAGATTCTCCTGAATAAACGGACAAAATACTAATTTGGATTAAATAGGCCAAATCGGCCTTATCACAACCAACATAACAGTAATAAATAACTTGGGGTGAGGAGGTTCTTGCAGCTCGAAAACAATATAAATATATAAACGATCAAGCCTTACCACCAGCCACAGCAAATGGTACGGGGGCACCTCATGGCCGGAAATAATTTTTCATCCACTGATTCCAAGGGACCCTCCCTTGAGAGCCCCAAAATCTGCCAGCCAAATACCATAATTCCAAAACCAATAGGAGGTTCCTATCTCCATGATGTACAACCCCCACCAATATTTTGACACCAACTTCAAGAAACTCCTCCCCCGCCACAGAAAGCATTACTTGAGCACCTCATAATACAAGTCCCTCCAAAAAAAAACATGCCCTTTTCACCCCTTCTTGAATCTTGAGAGCCCACAGATCAATACCTATTGAGTTCAAATTAACTCCATTGCTCTGCCACAAATTCCCTTCCACGGACTCCAAGTCATGCCTAACTACAATCCCCCTGTTCTTGGCTACAAAAATCCCCACAGCTCCATTCACTTTTATCTTTGTTTTGTTAATTTTTTCAACTGAACAAGCGGCCCGCCAAAACTTTCTGGGCACAATATCTGACCAAGCTATCTTCATAGTCGAATATGACACCCACAAATGCAACAAATCATGGCGAATATCCCTTATTAATTCTGTGCAAGGGCGAACTCCCAAATCATTCTCTCCGACATTTAACATCAGCACTTTTGAGGGGGAGATCTAACCTGGCAAAATGGTGAAAGTCCGTCAGTACCTGGCTGCAACTCATACCTCGAACTCCTATCCACCTAATTACCATGTCATTCTTGGAAAACCCCTATTGACCCCCGTTTTTTCAAACATCGGCCCTCAACGCTCTCCAATAAATGAACAAGTGGCCTAATATCCACACTAGCCATGCTCCTCCTACAGTGAAAACAGAAAGGGTGAAGAAGGAAAAGCAGCACATGAGAACAACCAGTAATAACACTCTCTTTTTTATATTCATCAAATCAGGGTGCACGTAAAGTTTGTATGTCCCAGATTCCCACCTGCCTATCTTCTGAATCACTCTTGAAGGTAGGCCCCCCAACTCTGCCTCTGTTGCAGCACCAATTCTAAATGAGTGTGGCAAAAATCTATTGGCCTCTAAACCTAAAACTGTCAAACACTTTTAAACACATCCCCAAACTGATATCGCGATAAAAAAGACCCATCTTTATGTCTTAATTATGGGCCTGCTTTGCTCTAACACTAGAAAACGCTTTGCAATGTCCGTAAAGTCCCTAAACTTACACCCAAACGCTACCCCTGCCAAAACTGGTTAATTCTTGACACTGACCTTCCTGTCTTTGCCACTTTTCTCACCAAACTCAGCAAAGCGCCTATGTAATTCTCATCTGACTCATAAACCCCTATCTGTTGAATCCACTTCCCCACTGCTTCCAAGCTGCATCATACGCCATCCATGTGCTGTCTGGCAATAATTAATGCTCCTGAGTCTCGAAGGCCAATTCCCAGAGCTCGTTGGTTCACTTGCAGCCCACAGACTCCGCCAATCTCCAAAAACGCTCCCCCTGTAATCGATAAAGGGAGTCAGCATTTGAGTTTTCCACCCTGGGAACATGCACCACCACCACCCAAGAGTTGCAAAGACAACGCAAAACAAAAAAATGCAATAAACGGACCACAGGAAGAGAGGAGGCAGATAGATTGTTAATTGCCATCACCACTGACATATTGTCACAGTAGAACCTGATCTTCCTGTCCCTGAATTGCTTGCCCTATACTGACAATGCAACCACCATTGGAATAAACTTCAACAGTGTAAGGTTTCCCGCTTCCCTCCACAGCCATTGACCCACGCAACATTAACGCCCTGCAGTAGACTTGAACTCCACACTGCCCATTGCGTGAGTAAATAGCTCACAATAAAAGTTCTCTAATGTCTCGACTATCATTAAGGGTTGTCCATTATACCTGTCCAGGAAGCCCTTCCAAAGATGCAGGTCATCCCTTTGTCAACCTCATGTAATGTCTAGGGGACAAAATCCTTGTGGTAGCTGCAGCCAGCCAGTGCGAGAAGTCCCAACTCATACAAATAATCTGGCAAGCAAAATTTAGTTTTCTGAGTAATGATTGAAGGTTCCTCAACTGTATCTTTTTAAACTGCATCACGTGTCGAATTTCCGTGTGCAGTGCTGCAATTTTTTCTTCAAACAAGCTGCACTCCATCTTTTCAGTGTCAAAAAAGCTAAGAAAAGTATTAGGCCCTTCCGTTTTTTCATGCGCCAAAGGAACCCCAAAACAACAAGCTACTCATTCCTCTGATTTCAATAATGACTGGCAAACAGGAAAATCCAGGGGACCAATGCACAAGAAATCATCTAAATAATGGATGACTAAAGATATCCTGGCTTCATCACACACCACCCATTCCAAGAACTTGCTAAAAGCCTCAAACAGTGAGTAACCCATTGGGAGGCAACTATCTACAAAATAGGAACCTTCATAAAAGCAACCAAAAAAAGAAGCATGAAATGGACCCGCCATCCATCTGTAGTAAACCTCTTGCGTATTTTTTTTTATATACTACTGATAAGCTGATAAGCAGACTTCAAATTCTTTAAAGTAAATGGGACCTTGTGTGCTGGTGAAGGAATTGAAATCGTATCAAAAACCTTCCTCTAATAACACTTCCTTATCCCTCTTCGGGTACCTACTTAGATAAGGGACCATCATGAGAATTATCTCTGGCCTCTCCCCCTTTTGTAATGTCCCCCATTTCCAATTTTTCCTTTTTTAAAGCAGCAGGGAGATCCGTGTGATCCCTACCATAGGATGAACACTGGTGTTTAAATTTACAGTTCAACAGTACAACCTCAACATTTACCCCTGCTCTGCCCTACATAGCTGTGTCATAGGTCATTGCGCCCATGGCTCTGCCGGGGCTACATTTGCTTTTGCTTGCTAGTGAGCTACAGCTTCAGAAACACCATGTTGGCCCCTCTGTGATACACAGAAGTCCTGAGAAGGCAATTGATGTGTGTTTAGGTGGACGCAGACTCTGGTAGGACCTCCTACCTTGGTCGGAGTACATGTACTTGGCAAGGACATAAAATCGAGGTTCCACAGAAAAGAAGAGGCTGTTGATATTGCCATCATCTCATAATATTGACATGCATCTGTAAATCTTCTCATATATTAAAAGGATAGATAGATAGATAGATAGATAGATAGATAGATAGATAGAAAGACAGACAGATAGCTAAATAGATAGTAGATATAGGATGGGCCACAACAAAACATAACTGTTTCTCTCATTTGATCATGCTGCGCTCATCAAAATGAAATGAATGAGGCCCATCGTGTCCTTGTCTTCCAGTCCCATGGTATTGTGGTGGAGGGCAGTAATCTGTCATTCAAGTTCAGCAAAGCATTGTAGTGGTGAAGGCCTAGGTACCCACAGGATCAGAAACATGGGACAGTTTTTTCAGTCTAATTTTTAAACTCCCCTTTTCAAGCAAAAAGCAGTATATGCTGCATGGTTTGGTGTGGAAGTGGGGTAACTCAGGATCCATGGCAGATGCAGTTAGCTGGTCATGAGCATGATATTGCTGACACTTATGTAGGTGTTCGCTCCACTTTATGTCTTTATTCCCTGACCGTTGAAGATTTCCGCTGCAGATCCAGTTACAGGTCCATGACATTTCTGCAAAGTATCTACAGATCCACACGTGTTAGTAACTTTACACTTTTTGACTCAGATGATTTATCGGATTTCAGTCTGTTCTATAACAAAGCATTATATATAGTGAAATCCATGGTGAAAATCTGCACAAGAAGAATCATGCTGCAGATTTGCACATTTTACATAGCGATTTGTTTCCACATCATGTGAATCCATAATATTGATATTATGGAATCACATTTCACCATAGCGCTGTAAGTGCTGGTAATGGTACTTTCTGCCTGCACCAGACTGACCTGCTTTACTTAAAAGTATTTAACCCCAAAGTCCTGGGAGATGCCTGTAATGTGTTACAGAGTAGTGCTGATAAATATTAATGTTTCTTTAATTAACCGGCATGTTCCAGGAATGGCCCCTGAGATGCTGCCAAGGCATCTTTATGCAAGATAATATAATGAGGCAATAATAACCCCCATTCTCTACCTGCAATTTGTTTAATTAAAAACACAGAAGGATGCAACATTCATTGGTTTTCTTTACTACACGTGAAATACAATCTCAACCTCAATTTATGGGACCCCATGAAAGCAATGATGATATAAACAATGTCACAACGGTATCCAAACTGTAAATGGAAAAGCTGAAAATGTTGCTCCATGTCAGTTGTTCCACTATGTATCACTTTGGACCCAGCTATGCCAGTTTCAGTACTAGCTGCTATTTGAACATGGGCTAACTGACAATATGGGCCACAATTGAGGTTGCCCTTGTGTTCAGCAGGTAATGGGACTCTCTCCCTTCAGAAATATCAATGCTATTGCCTACTGGATTGGATGCAAGGGATGAAAAAAATGGTTTGCACGGCTTACAAGTAAGGGGTTTTATAGAAAGCAATTAGCTAGTCACTCTCTTATTAAATTGTGAGATGAAAATTAAGAAGCTAACATACCATTTCAGCACAGGTGCCCTCTACCTGTTGTGTCCACCATTCAATACAAGAGTCATTAAGTCCCCATACACGTCAGCAGGCTCAGACTGGCCCACAGCAGAACAGGAGAATCCTCCGATGGGCCCCTGTGGAAGACTGGACCGCCACCCTCTTATATGAGCAGTTCTTGGCACAATATACATGAATTACTATGTACAGACAAAGGCGGCATCTTATTCATTTAACAATCTACCCAGATCATTGCTATATACATTAGTGAATGAGGATAATGTCACATTTCCTTGTAGCTGCACAGTGGGCCCTTGAAGTTGATGTTACTGGTGGGCACCTTGGCACTGCAGTCTGGCTCTGCACGTTAGAGAGCCGATAGCTACCCCCCCAGACCTCCCCATACATGTGAACACTCAGCTTAGCCGAGTGCTCTTGTTTCTCTATGAGAGTCACTGACAATCCCCTACGATAGCAGCTTATCTCCGAGAACAAAAATATTAGCTGTTGGAAATCTAACAGGTCAAATCCTTCTCTGCACCAACATCATTTGTCTGGGGAAAGTCAGGAAGTTTAGCTGACTATAGTGTAATGTGTTCTTGGTGCTAAGAAAGCAGAGTTCTTGCCCCCCTCCATTCATTGTACGAGACAAAGATCCAGTCTCAGCGGGAGCCCTGTTATCCATAGACTAGTTAACCATAACTCTTTTAAAAAAAAAAAAAAAAAATGTAATTTAGAATTGGAGGCGTTACACTGTCTTGTCTCATTTTATGCACAATTCAGCATTTGGATTGTGAGCCCCACTGGGGACAGCGATGATAATGTGTGCAAACTGTAAAGCGCTGCGAAATATGTTAGCGCTATATAAAAATAAAGATTATGTTATTATTATTATTTTTGGAATTTGTACAGTAATTGCTTTAGTTCAAATTTTTTAAACACTTGAATTTTTTGCCTTCAACGGCTCATAGACCTGCTCCGTTGCAGGACAGTGTATGGACCAACTAATTCCACTGGAACCATCCCCTATATTAATTAATTTATTTTCCTCCCCACAGTCTCCCATACCTCTTAACTTATAATAATTGTGCACAGGAGACTTTCCTTTTTGGATATATTTGGCCACAGCGGCCATTTATTAACAAACAATAGCGAATTAAAGAATTGGGGGAGATCATTGGGGCTCCAAGATCCGGCACATGTATAACAAAGTATTTTTAATAGAATTATTTTACCCTTAGCCGTAATCCCATGCTCGAGTGTACCACACCACAATCAGTGGTAAAAGAACCCCACCACTGGCTCCCAGGGTACACCCCCGTCCAGAGCCCCACTAAGTGCCAGATCAGCCAATCAGTAATTCCATCCTGAGGGGAACCATCTCTGTAAATTCCCCACCATGATAAATTCCACCATCCCCAAGAACCCCCCCCCCCCCCCCACCGCCCCAGCCACTACAACTCACAGAAAAGATTTTTGACTTTCAACATAAGTCCAAATCATACAATATAACACAAATATAGACATTTCAATAATAAATCCCTCAATTTCCTGAAAAGAAGGTGGGTGGTTGGGTGGGACTCTTGTAAATTATATCCCAACGCCTTCATGATTCAATCCCAAAGCCCTCTTTCAAACTTTATTTCCCTGTCCTGGCCCAATCACCGTCACGTGGACCTCTGCCTTCAAGTACGGCTCCGACCCATTCTATATAGTTGGGTGCAAAAGTCAGTGCTCCTCCCAATCCTTTTTCTTCTTCCATACGTTCCATACGGTGTTCTTGTAACTCATGTACATTATACTCACTTGCTACATGGCCAGAGGAGGTAAACTTAAGTGTCAATTGCAAAGTTGCTTGCTTTTAAAAACACTTTGCAATTTTACCCTTCTAGAAAGATAAGAGTAATCCTTTAAAACTGAATAAAAACATTGACTTCTTCTATTGTCATATTCTAATCACGCAGAAATCTCCGCGTAGTTTCTCCATAAACCGACAACTAAAGTTTTCAATCCCCTTGATGGCAAAGGGCATTAAAAGATTTTGAAAAGGCTGCTACGCCAACCCAGGCTTCTTCTTGACATAAACTCGCTGAGTTCTGCCTGGTAAGCAGATCACAGGAAAGATTCTTTTCCCTGAATTGCAGGATACCAGAGCGCAGTCACTAGAGGATGGAGCTTCTTATTTGTATGTATCACCTTCTGAATCAGTCTCATAAAACCAACAAAGACTGAATAAATCTATAAATCCAGAACCAGGGATTTAATTACGGTACGCTGAGGTCGGAGAATGCACTGGCACTTCAGTAAAGATTGTGGAACGTTGTGTGCATACCTGTGCAAGGCATGTTTCAGGATTCCTTGCACGCATTTCTGTGCACATATGTGCATGTGTGTGTACACGCATGACCTGGGGACTCCTGGCCTCTTTGTCTTGGGCACACAATACTTGTGCAAACACAGTGCTCTTGGAGAGGGAGGCGGTAGGCTGTGTGATGATTAATTGCTGCGGCTGTGTGTTGGCTGGGGTGGGGGCGGCAGAGATAGGATTCAAAAGAGAATTCCAAATATTTAAATTGCTAATGATGCTACACATTGGCTCCATGTGTCCTGTACTCCTAACTCCCGGCACAGACCTACAAAGGTGTGGGGGTGGAGGCCTGGGGACAAATTATGATTATAATTCAAAAGGAGTGGGCTTAAATTTATGCTGGCAATAAGGCACCAAGATCCCAAGTCGTCATCCGTAGACCTGACCAAAGCTAGAAAATGTCCTACCTTCTTGTTCTATTTGTTTAAAGATTTAGCTTATTGAATGAAATTCAGTAATGTGACTCTCTAAACTATGCAATGTAAGGAGTGTAGAACTTCCAGATACATAAGCCAGTAATGTTAGGTAGATGCTTCTCAGATATGATGGATAGAGCAGCAAATTTACAAACCTTGTAAAATAAATGTATACAGGTTCAGCTTTGGCCAACTACACTGCAAAAAATGAGCAAATATATAGCATTGTAGCCACTGCTATGGAAAGTGAAGATCATTAAATATTTCCTTGCAAAGGTGGGGTATATCGGCATGTTCTTGTAAACTTTGATTTGGTTGTTAGTGATTTTGACATCCAGTCTCGTGGGGTGTTTCCATTATACATTGGTTAGTACCTACCAAAAGTGTCCTAAGAAGGAGAACTGGTAACTTGGTGACAAGGCTTTGGACAACCAAGGCTTATTAAAGGCTAGAATAGCCAGTTCAATCCCACAGAGGAGCTACTGTAGCACATATTATTGAAAAAACTAATGACAACTATAATGCAAGGTCCATCAAAGTGCCATACGAGATGTGTAGCTTCAGACCAAAGTGTCCATGTTGTCCACCACTGAAAATGCCTACAATGGGCACATGAGTATCAGCCCTGGATTATGAAGTTATGGAAAAAAGAGGCTTGGTCTGAAGAATAATGTTTTCCTCTACATGATGTGGACTGTTGGGGTGTGTACATTACTTTCTTGGGATAGAGTTGGCACCAGGATGGCAACTTGATGGAGGCAGTGAAAAGCTCTATGCAATGTTCTGCTGGAAAATCTCAGGTCTTTGTATCTACATAACTGTTATTTTGCCATCCACCACCCACCTAAATATTGTTGCAGACCAAGTACAACCCTTCATGGTGTATTTTGTAATATTCCTGGCCTGTTTTAATGGGGCAAGGAACCCTGCCATTCTGCAAAGGCTGCAGTTCATGAATGGTTTAAAAATATTGACAAAGGTGATGACTCGGCCTCAAATTTCCCTAGATTTTAACCTAATCTAGCATCTGAGCAATGTGCTAAAAAACATCTGATCCAGAGGCCTCACTACAAAACTTCAAAGGTCTGGTGGTGTCCAGGTGTCGATTTCTCACTTCTCACTTGGGTGGATTGCACCAGAATCTCCCTAAAAACGAATTTCAGACAATTCTCTAATGGTTTAAATCAACTCCAACTTTGTTTTCTTTATGAAAGTGTCTATCTATTCAGATGGGCACTAGAACATTGCAGACTGCATTTCTGTTCCCATATGAACAGACCGACACTTTAAAAAAAAATCTGAGTTAATCTGAGTACTTGTCATTTTAGTCCATGGCCCTGTTGGTGGTTCATCTGGACATCATTTTTATGGGGTTTCAAGGTGGAAGCCCTGATCGCACTGCATCAACAGAATATAAACATAGCCTTAAGAAATATAATTTTTTTGCATTCAGTTGTCAGTAGACAGGCTGTCATAGTAACATACATGTTCTGCTGGCCATGAGTCTGTAAACCAAAGAGATTGCATGACATCTCAATGTTGTGAAATCAGTAGGATATGCTGTCAAATGTCCACTTATCTAGGGGCTTCTAACCACTTTTGTTAAGATAGGGATTAAAACTGGTCATGTGCATGAAATAGATGAAACATGGTAATTATAAGGTGGGATGAGATAGAAACAGCAGGTCATAGCCCCAAGGAAACAAGGATTGGGCATGTTTATAGCTAATGTTTCTAATCTATTTTTTTTAAACCAATTCCTGCTGTTGAGGGAGAGAAAGGCGGTGCTTATACAAATAAGACTATATCATGACCAGCTTAAGAATTTATTGCAGGATCTACAAATTTATGTAAAATTATTATATTGAGCTAAGGCAAAACTCACACCTTTTTTGTGATGTACAGTATTTTTGATATAATATACATTTCAAAAACCATCTCCCCAACATATATACCGCCAAAGTCTCTTATAGCTAATAGTATGGCAGACGGGTGACTCTTTGTTTATACATTTGGCCACAATACAGTGGCATATAAACGTTTTGGGCACCCCTGGTCAAAATTACTGTTATTGTGAACAGTTAAGCAAGCTGAAAATGAAATTATTTCTAAAGGTCCAAAAGTTAAAGATGACACATTTCCTTTGTATTTTAGGCAAAAAAATATATATGATTTCATCATTTACATTTTAAAATTTATAAAAAAAGGAAAATGGGTCAATGCAAACAATTGGGCACCCTGCATACCTAGTAGCACCCCCTTTTGCAAGTTTCACACCTTGTAAACACGTTATGTAGCCAGAAAAGAGTCTGAATTTTTGTTTGAAGGATTTTCATCTATTCTTCCTTGAAAAATTCTTAAAGTTCTGTGAGATTCCTGGGTCATCTTGCATGCATTGCTATTTTGAGGTCTAGCCACATATTTTCAATGATGTTCAGATGAGGGGACTGTGAGGGCCATTGTAAAAGCTTCACCTTGTGCTTATATAGCGCTATCTTATTCCACAGCGCCTTAAATACATTATCATCACTGTCCCCAATGGGGCTAACAATCTAGATTCTCTATCAGTATGTCTTTGGAGTGTGGGAGGAAACCAGAGAACCCAGAGGAAACCCACGCAAACACGGGGAGAACATTCAAACTCCTTGCAGATGTTGTCCTTGGTGGGATTTGAACCCAGGATCGCAGCACTGGAAGGTGGCAGTGCTAACCGTGTTCATATGATTTTCATCAATAAAGTATTTATATTCTATTCTAGTGTTTGCTTAGTTAGAGTTTCACAGAAAACTGAGCCAATTGATTTACCTGGGTTTTTATAAAGCTGTGATATATATATATATATAATATAACGCTGGGAGCGTCACTCTGTCCGAAGCCTTTATAGACTGCGCAAGCGTCGGCGCAGTCTGGGCCTCACAGAGTGATGCTCCCAGGAGATCGCGGTATGCGTTAACACTGAACGCACACCGCGATCTCCAACAGAGAAGCAGGGACCGCCAGGAGGGTGAGTATCGGCTATATTCACCTGTCCTCCGTTCCACCGCTGTGCGCCGCCATCTTCCCGGTCCTCAGCCTGTGACCTTCAGTTCAGAGGGCGCGATGACGCGCTTAATGCGCGCCGGCGCCGCCCTCTGACTGACCAGTCACAGCCAGAGAACAGGGAAGATGGCGTCGCCCAGCGGTGGAACGGAGGACAGGTGAATATAGTAAGTGCTGGGGGGCCTGAGCTGGCGGCGATACCGGCACCTGACCCCCATAGCGCGCTGGTGTCCTCGCCTGCTCAGGCCCCCCAGCACTCGGCGCCGAGCGGGTCAGAGGCAGCGGGGCCGAGCGGGTCAGAGGCAGTATGGGGACACAGGATGGAGCAGCACATGACAGGATGGGGACGCGGGATGGAGCAGCACATGTCAGGATGGAGACGCAGGATGGAGCAGCACATGACAGGATGGGGACGCAGGATGGGTGCAGCACATGACAGGATGGGGACGCAGGATGGGTGCAGCGCATGACAGGATGGGGACGCAGGATGGGTGCAGCACATGACAGGATGGGGACGCAGGATGGAGCAGCGCATGACAGGATGGGGACGCAGGATGGGAGCAGCACATGACAGGATGGAGACGCAGGATGGGAGCAGCGCATGACAGGATGGGGACGCAGGATGGGTGCAGCGCATGACAGGATGGGGACGCAGGATGGGAGCAGCACATGACAGGATGGGGACGCAGGATGGGAGCAGCGCATGACAGGATGGGGACGCAGGATGGAGCAGCACATGACAGGATGGGGACGCAGGATGGGAGCAGCACATGACAGGATGGGGACGCAGGATGGGAGCAGCACATGACAGGATGGGGACGCAGGATGGAGCAGCACATGACAGGATGGGGACGCAGGATGGAGCAGCACATGACAGGATGGGGACGCAGGATGGGAGCAGCCCATGACAGAATGGGGGCGCAGGATGGGAGCAGCATATGACAGGATGGGGGCGCAGGATGGGAGCAGTACATGACAGGATGGGGACGCAGGATGGAGCAGCACATGACAGGATGGAGACCATATACCAATATAAATGCTCGCCACCCGGGCGTAGAACGGGTTCAATAGCTAGTATATATATATATATATATATATATATATATATACATATCTATAATATAACGCTGGGAGCGTCACTCTGTCCGAAGCCTTTATAGACTGCGCAGGCGCAAGCGCCGGCGCAGTCTGACCCCCACAGAGTGACGCTCCCAGGAGATCGCGGTATGCGTAAGCACTGAATGCATACCGCGATCTCCACCGGAGAGTCAGGGACCGTGGACGCGCCAGGAGGGAGGGTAAGTATAGTCACCTGTCCTCCGTTCCAGCGCTGCGTGCGGCTCCGTCTCCGGCTCCTCTGCTGTGACAGAGTCCAGTCACAGGCAGAGGAGCCGGAGTGTGTGTTCAAGAAAATGGCGCCGGAAAGCGCAGACTGCGCAGGCGCCGATTCCTGCTGCCGGAATCGGCGCCTGCGCAGTCCGCGCTTTCCGGCGCCATTTTCTTGAACACACACCTGCAGTGGAGCCGGACGATAGGTGAGTATGGTATTTTTTTTTTTATATGGCAGCAGCATATGGGGGCATATAATACAATAGTGGCGCAGGATGGGAGCAGCACATGACAGAACGGGCGCAGGATGGCAGCAGCACATGACAGAACGGGCGCAGGATGGCAGCAGCGCATGACAGAACGGGCGCAGGATGGCAGCAGCACATGACAGAACGGGTGCAGGATGGCAGCAGCACATGACAGAACGGGCGCAGGATGGCAGCAGCACATGACAGAACGGGCGCAGGATGGGAGCAGCACATGACATAACGGGCGCAGGATGGCAGCAGGATGGGAGCAGCACATGACAGAACGGACGCAGGATGGCAGCAGCACATGACATAACGGGCGCAGGATGGCAGCAGGATGGGAGCAGCACATGACAGAACGGGCGCAGGATGGCAGCAGCGCATGACAGAACGGGCGCAGGATGGCAGCAGCACATGACAGAACGGGCGCAGGATGGCAGCAGCACATGACAGAACGGGCGCAGGATGGCAGCAGCACATGACAGAACGGGCGCAGGATGGCAGCAGCGCATGACATAACGGGCGCAGGATGGCAGCAGGATGGGAGCAGCACATGACAGAACGGACGCAGGATGGCAGCAGCGCATGACAGAACGGGGGCGCAGGATGGGAGCAGCACATGACAAAACGGGCGCAGGATGGCAGCAGCACATGATGGAGACCATATACCAATATAAATGCTCGCCACCCGGGCGTAGAACGGGTTCAATAGCTAGTATATATATATATATATATATATATATATATATATATATATAAAACTGGTAGTCTGTAGGGAAAGTTAGTCAGTTCCTGACAGAGCTCCAGACAGGAGTTCTGTTAGTTAGTTCCAGACTGGAGTGTGAGGAGGACAGAAGGTTAACAGAGCTGTGCATGCACTCAGAGCTGCAGCTCCCAGAAAGAGACATTGAAAGGCAGAATTGTATTGCAGCGAGCGTGAAGGAAGTCGAAGCAAAGGAGAGGATACCAGAAGGGGACAAGCCCAGCTCATGCTGCTTCCTTCTGAGGCGCAAAACACTGGTAGCCGGAACACCGAGGGAGTAAGGACCTCTACGCCTTATTTCCGAGACCGGCAGGACAGCTAATTGCAGGTTACCTGTCCGCACCTACACCCAGGAGGCACAGTGACACCTACAGAGCCGCATTATCTAAGAGACCCTATAAACAGGCTTAAGTCACCAGTCATACGGGTTTTGTCCTATCCTATATGGGGGACAGAGATAGCGAAACACCACATCTGTGAGACCCTTATGTGAAGCCATAGGCATTAAGGGACTACAACACTGCAGTGCAAGGGAAGGCTACTGATTTCAACCTGGACAAGGGAACTCTGGACTTGCCTCCAAACTGGCCGGACTCTGCCTGCCCTGTGATCTGGTGCCCTGGACTGTGGATGCTGAAGTCTTCAGTAAAGGTAAAGAGACTGCAACCTTGTGTCCTTGTTCTTCTCTGCGCCTCACACCATACCACCATCTACACACCGGGAATCCCTGGGGACATACTTCACCTGTGGGAAGGTATACCATCTAGCTGCCATAACATCACCCCAGCGGACCCCTTAAAGCAGCGTCGGTCACCCTGACGGAATACCACAGGTGGCATCACAAACATAAACTCTATCCCTTTAAAGACCTTTCCCTTTTACATGGACGTCCCAGGGCCACGGACTGGGTCAGCCACCGTGACATCCCCCTGTGAACTGCAGGACCCGGTACCGAGTACCCCACGGCCCTTGGGGGCGATCCACATGTGCAGAGGAAGATCTTGGAGCTGAGATCTCACCTCCGAGATCTCCATCTGTGCATGCGCTGCCCCCAGCACCCATTTTCCCGGAGTCCACTGCAATGTAAACCATGGAAGTGAGGGGGTCCCGGGCTTTCACAAAATGTCGGTGGGGCCCCTGCACCACTGAACACCTGCAGTGTCCTACCTCCAAACACCCCCTCATCCCAGCCTGCGGCCTGCAGCAGCGTGCCACTCTTGCCTCCTCCAGCAGTGACCCTGGGACCCTGTGCCAGCACAGATGGTAAGGTATATTTGAATAATAAGACGCACCCCATGTTCCCCAAAAAAATTTTGGGAAAAAAGTGCGTCTTATAACCTGAAAAATACGGTGTATATTTATATATATATTTGCCTAAAATACAAAGGAAATTTGTCATCTTTAACTTTAGGCCTTTTAGAGATCATTTCATCTTCAACTTGCTTAACTGTTCACAATAACAGTCAATTTTGACCAGGAGTGCCCAAACTTTTACATGCCACTGTACATCAGAAGGATGTCACAGCCCTAACTGTACATATAATGCTCATTTCCTACATGAGAGTAAGAATTCACTAGAGCTCCTCACTGAAAGAGAAAAATTGTACTCCAAATTTCTTGATAGCCCCTAGGGGTAATAAAGTAATTAAGTCTAGATTTAGTCAATGGCTCTACAGCTCTGGACATATTTTAGGCATCATTTAATCTATCTGAGATTTAGTGATGAAGTTATCATCTGATATTAGAGCCCTGATAGGTCATATAGACTGGATGTACGGATAAGCCCAACCTGTCTTGTTCTGCATTTAACCTTGACATGAATATTTAATATTAAAATATGCTTTTTAAGCCTTTTCTGTCCCATTAATATGTAATGACATAGGTAATCTTCTCTCAGTAGAGGCTCTGGATCCAAGGTAACTGGAACAATCAAACCTTAAATGTCTATGTGTTTTGCTTGGCCGTACTAAATCTAGTTTTATTGTTTTTAAATTGTTTTATAGTTATTATGACTGATATTAAATCTAAATCTATTCACTTGCTGGTTGAGATATGACTGCTTCTAGCTAAAACCCATTTTAAATCATGTTTTCGTTTCAGAATTACAACAATCCTGTAGCTTAGTGTACTGTTCCTGGACTACTTAATTTTTTGCATAAAGGGACTTTCCAGGACTGGCATACCGATGACCTATCCTTGGATATATACAGTATCAGTTAAAAGTTTGGACACACCAGTTCATGCAATGGTTTCCTTCTTCATTATTGGAATATGCACTGTGATCTGAAGAGAATTTGAGTACCAACCTTCATGTCTTTGCAAGATACAGAAAAAATAAGCTGATGATGTCTAAATGTGTGGTACCCACCATGAAGCATAGAAGGGGAGGTGTCATGGTATGTGGGCTTTTAGCTGGTGGTATTATTGGTGATTTTTGGTGCAATGAAATGTCATCATCCCATCCGTTCTGCATTTAGTGTGACCATCATTGGTGTTGCAGCAGGACTTTAAACCCAAATTAGACCTCCAGGCTATGTAAGATATGACCAAGAAGGGGAGGGATGTCAGATGTCATGGCGCTCACAGTCATTCAACATGAACCCGATTGAGATGGTTTGAGATGAATTGGACTGCAGAATAAAGGCACAACAGCCAACAAGTTCTCAGCATCCCTGGAAACTCCTTCAAGACAGTTGGAAGCCATTCCAGGTGAGTATCTGATCCAGCTGATTCATAGAATGCCAATAGAATGTTAAACCAGGGCCGGTGTCAACACCCGGCAAACCCAAGCAGGTGCCGGGGCCCTGAGCAGGCAGGGAACTCACTCGCTGTCTGGGACACTGGCATGCTATCGGGGGCCGAGGCCCACAAGTGGGTCCCCAGTTTGCTCCCGGACCAGGTATTTGCGATACTTACCTCTCCCTCTTCAACCGCTGCGGTATCTTCCGAGTCCTCTGACTGACATCCAGGTCAGAGGGCACAATGACATCACGTCTGTGCTCCCTCTGCCTGAGCAGGCACAGTGTAGAGAGATGGAAGATGGCAATACTGAGGAGTTCAAAGCAGAGCAGCGGCCAGCGAGGTATTTCATTTTTTTATGTTTGGCTCCAATTACATACAGAGCAGTATATGGGTCCAATTACATATGGAGCATCTTATGGGGTCAAATACATATGGAACAGTATAAAGCGGCAATTACATATGGAGCACCTTATGGAGCTAATTACATATGGAGCATTGTATGGGACCCATTATATATGGGGCATCTTATGGGGCCAATTACTAATGGGCAGTATATGAGTATATGGGGTTCATTATATATGGATCATCTTATGGGTCCAATCACATATGGAACATCTTAGGCTACTTTCACACTAGCGTCGGATTCCGACGCTAGCATTTGTTGTGCCGAACAACGGGTGCAGTGGATGCATTTCTCCGGCGCATCCGCTACCCCATTGTAAGGTGCGGGGAGGAGTTCCAGCCATGCATGCGCGGTCGGAAAAAGCGGTCCGTCGGCTGCAAAAAACATTACATTTAACGTTTTTAGCTCCCGGCGGTCCGCCACAACACGGCGCAACCGTCGCAAGACGGTTGCGACGTGTGTCAATGCGTCGGTAGTGTAACTCTATGGGGCAAAAACGCATCCTGCAAACAACTTTGCAGGATGTGTTTTTTCCCCTAAACGACGCATTGCGATGTATTAAAAAAAACGCCAGTGTGAAAGTAGCCTTATAGGGTCAATTATACATGGAGCATCTAATGGGACCTATCATATGGAGAGAGCATTATATGGGGTCAATTATGTATGGAACATTATATGGGTCCCATCATATACTGTATGTAGTATTATAAGAAGTCCTATTCTGTATGGAGCATTATATGGGGCCCATTCTGTATGGAGTAATATATGGGGTCCATCATATACTGTATTGAGCATTATATGGGACTCATTGTACTGTATGGAGCATTATATGGGGCTCACTATACTGTATGGAGCAATATATGGGGCTCATTATTCTGTATAGAGCATTATATGGGGTCGATTATTCTTTATGGAGCGATATATGGGGCTCATTCAAAAAGACGCACACGGACGCATACACATACAAAGCATGTCCCTGCGTACCCAATGTTAAAGATAGGTACGCAGGATGCATGCAGAAGTAGGCGGAGCTTAAGGAAAGAAGTCCGCAGCACCACGCTGTGGACTCAAACGGTAATGTGAACTTAGGCTAAAATTAATGTTATTCTACACAAAGCACTCACAGATAGAAAAGACAGTCCGTATCAACCAGGAGACATTCATAACTCAGTACAATTGTAGGGGCTCATGTATTATATTACTGCTTTTTGTATTATATAAAGGAATGAATTCAGCAGGAAAAAAGAAAGAAACCAGAACGTATCGTTCCTAATCACGTCTGACCACTTTTAACTAACAACCCAGCATAGCCAGCCACTAGACTCTAAAACTTAACATTTAATATGTATACCTCTAAAATTATGTGTACTTTAAAAACAATTTGGTGCTCATGTTTAAACGTGCACTAGACAAGAAAAATGGCATGATCTCACCCAATTGCTGTCTCTCTTCTTGTTACAGATTCTTGTGCTTATTGAGAGCACGGCGTGGGACGGAGACCAATAGACCTTTTCCAATGGGGGGGAGAAAAAAAAAAATATATATAGGTAGGTGGGGGGGGAAGGGTTTGAAGCTATCTTCCCTGTCGTGCCCCGTGTATAAGACTCCCACCCTAACAAGGGCAGTCCCCAAGTTTGAGCCTACTTAGTGAAGCCCTTTAGTTAGTATAACCACCCTGGATGATATGTCCTCTTTCTCTTCCCAACGCGTTTCCCTCCCCGTTACGGGGGTTCATCAGGGGAATAAAATGTGCAGGTTAAATGTCCAGGTTAGTGGAGGTATTCTGCAGTGGCAGACATAACCTCATTCAGCGGCGTCCTCCTTGTGAGGATAAGGCAGTCCCTTATCCTCACATGGAGGACGCCGCTGAATGAGGTTATGTCTGCCACTGCAGAATACCTCCACTAACCTGGACATTTAACCTGGACATTTTATTCCCCTGATGAACCCCCGTAACGGGGAGGGAAACGCGTTGGGAAGAGAAAGAGGACATATCATCCAGGGTGGTTATACTAACTAAAGGGCTTCACTAAGTAGGCTCAAACTTGGGGACTGCCCTTGTTAGGGTGGGAGTCTTATACACGGGGCACGACAGGGAAGATAGCTTCAAACCCTTCCCCCCCCCACCTACCTATATATATATATATTTTTTTTTTTTCTCCCCCCCATTGGAAAAGGTCTATTGGTCTCCGTCCCATGCCGTGCTCTCAATAAGCACAAGAATCTGTAACAAGAAGAGAGACAGCAATTGGGTGAGATCATGCCATTTTTCTTGTCTAGTGCACGTTTAAACATGAGCACCAAATTGTTTTTAAAGTACACATAATTTTAGAGGTATACATATTAAATGTTAAGTTTTAGAGTCTAGTGGCTGGCTATGCTGGGTTGTTTGTTATTATATAAAGGAGAAGTGGTAGCTTCACCTACAAAGGACAAGTAGAAAAATGATCAGGATGGAGAATGCTGGGACAGGAAGGTGTCTGAGAACCGCTGAAAGGCAGTAGCATAGCTTCCGGATTGGGGGGGGGGGGAGGGAGGGCAGGAACTATGGAGGCCACTAGCTATAATGTATACAAAAGATTTTCTAGTTATGTCATTAGATTAGAATATTTCAAGATAATTATGTGTTTCAGAAAAAAAGATAATACTTAAGTCAAATCTTTCCTACCATCCTAATATAGACATAAAGTGTTAGTATGAACAAAGACCTCCCAACACTTACTGGATTTCAGGCACCACACATATGACATTGACATAATTTGGTGATATTATGAAAAGTGGAGAATAGAGAGAGGGAGAAAATAGGATAATATTCTGTAGGTGAAAAGGAAAACGGGATAAAAATACAAGTGTGATATCCCTGGAAAAGTGGAGATTGTTAGAAAGTTTAACTTAAAGGGAACTTGACAGCTGATGCATTAAGCATGTACTATGAGGGCTGGACTGGGACTAAAATTCAGCCCTAGCATTTGAAGTTAGACAGGCCCACTTGTCACATGGTGCCTGTATAATATCTTTGTACACTTGTAGGTTACAAGAAGTGAGGGGAGTTTAACACGACTATATAACATATAATCAGAGCTGTATCCAGCATTACAGCTCAGTCCTATTTATTGCCATTAGTTGCAGTACCAAGAAAAGCTGCTACTTTACCTACATACAGTTAGGTCCATATATATTTGGACAGAGACAACATTTTTCTAATTTTGGTTATAGACATTACTACAATGAATATTAAACAAAACAATTCATATGCAGTTGAAGTACAGACTTTTAGCTTTCATTTGAGGGTATCCACATTAAAATTGGATGAAGGGTTTAGGAGTTTCAGCTCCTTAACATGTGCCACCCTGTTTTTAAAGGGACCAAAAGTAATTGGACAATTGACTCCAAGGCTATTTCATGGACAGGTGTGGACAATCCCTTCGTTATGTCATTCTCAATTAAGCAGATAAAAGGCCTGGAGTTTGAGGTGTGGTGCTTGCATTTGGAAGGTTTTGCTGTGAAGTAAATATGCGGTCAAAGGAGCTCTTTATGCAGGTGAAACAAGCCATCTTTAAGCTGCGAAAACAGAAAAAACCCATCCGAGATATTGCCACAATATTAGGAGTGGCAAAATCTACAGTTTGGTACATCCTGAGAAAGAAAGAAAGCACTGGTGAACTCATCAATGCAAAAAGACCTGGGCGCCCACGGAAGACAACAGTGGTGGATGATCACAGAATAATCTCCGTGGTGAAGAGAAACCCTAATGTGGCACCCCTAGGGGTATTTGCCACAAAAATAGTTACTGACAGTAAATGCAAATACTAAAATAGCAAGACTGCACTACCACCTCCGGCCAGAAGGGGGAGCTCCAGAGACTCCCCTTGATCCATTCTGGTCTGAGAGAAGAAATGGCAGTTGGGCCAAGGAGCTGAAAGTGAGAGGTCATACAGTTGAATCTCTAACAGCCCTGTGACTGTTACCAGGCCTAAATCACCGGCCTGAGGAGAAGAGGGATAGAGAAAAAGGACATTGTGAGAACCGGGTAGCATTAATCACTACCCAGAACAGGCGCAAAGACGGATACCGGATCCGTGGCTGTATTCATTACATATAATACAGCAACCGGAAAAACATGAGGTGATATCAGCTTCACTAGGGTCGGACGCAGCAACAGACACAGAGTTCAGCGGTACTCCTGGAGGGGGTAAGCCGATAAAAGGACTCGGGTTGCCCGTCAAACCAGGACCCGGAGGGGACAGATTGGGCCGGCAGCCAGTTCACATACAGCAGCAGGGCCACACAGATATTGCGTACAATAAGAGGCGAAGACCCCGGCAGGGTCAAAGTAACTCAGAGTTCCCATACAGACTCCGGTGACAGGACTGGTTGTAAATCCTTTTTTGTTAAAGTAAACTGGTTAAACGTTTCAGTGCCTCAGTCTTTCATTTGGACAATAGCCATCTATCCAGGATCGGGATCGTCACCGCTGGGAGAACCTGCTGCTGATCAAGTAAGTGCCTGTCCCCTCACGATACCCTTTACACTGTGCATTGCCTGAGGCCACAGCACCGGGTCAAGCCACCCGTGACATCCCCCTCAAGAGACAGACCCCATTGGTCCGGTGCTGGGTACCCCGGTCTCTTGGGCGTTACAATTGGCGTCACGAACAGGATCTAGCCAGCCCGTATACCGGGTATTGTGTGCCGTGATTGGAGCCCAAAACTGTGAAAACTTGGATGAAAAATCTTGAAAATTGACTTTATTAAAGAAAAATCCATTCCCCATTGAAAACTATTGAAAGTGACTTTTCCCCATTGGTTATAATGGAGTAAAGATGGCCGCCATCCCCTGAGGTAATCACTTCATAACCGTTAGGCACGAGACTGTTAATTGAGCTACGCCATCACCTGAGCCCCAGTCTGACTGAAAAACTTCAGAATCCGCCATTACAGAGCGCGGTGGGTGGGAGCAGCAGGGGGCGTGTCATTGTGGGCGGCACCAAGCTGAGCGCTCTGACATCAGAGCAAGGGGAAAATCGATCCTGCTGCACAGCGGAACGAATCTACAATATCCCGACGGAAGCGGAGGACCGGAAGGGTCCGGATTAACTAAGGGGGCACAGTATGTCGCAGCACGGAGACGCCGCAGCACCCGGCGACGCTAATGCAGCTGAAAGACAGAGTGTCGATAGAGAGTCCGGTAGCGCAGCGGTGCAAGGAGTGGCGCCCATCATGCCGGTGCTGATGCCATATACCCCGGGTGGCCCATGGCTTCCAATGTATGAAGGTGAGCCTAATACCCTTGACGATTTCAGAGAAAAGATGCTGGCCCATTTTGACATGTTCCCTGTGGGTGAAGTTCAGCGTGTTAGTCTCCTGATGATGCAGTTAAGTGGCCATGCTAAGCGAGAAGTCACAGCATGGGCAGCTGATCTAAAAGGCACTGTTGAACGCATATTTGCTGGATTAAAAGCTACATTTGAAACCACTGCCAGCAGCAAAGCTAAAGTACGATTCTTTAATTGCAAACAAAAAGTTAATGAGGGCGTGAGAGACTTTGCCTTAAACCTGCAGGAAGCCCTTAAATCACTTACACTGGCTGAACCCATTTTTAACACCGGAGCGGATAAACTGCTAAGAGATCAATTTATTGAGGGACTCTACACCCCTTCTCACCGGGGGCATGTGAGCATGCTTGTTTTTAAGAACCCTGAATTGACATTTGCCCAATTAAAGGAGAGCGTTATACGTCTCCAGCTGGCAGAGGCACCTCGGGATCAGGATCCTGCGCAACTCATGGCAGAGGCTCCTCAACAACATGGAGTACCAGTGACATCAGCTATGTCCGGGGCCATTGCTAAGCCCCTGGGGCCCAGTACTAATGAGGCTCTTCAACAAAAGCTTGACTCTTTAACTGATGTTGTTGCTTCAATGGCTAAAACCATGCAGGAGATGAGAGGACCCAAGATGGAGTTGTCAAACCGTAGAGAAGGTGTTCCATGGATGAGACCCCGGAGATACCCGACATGGAGAGGACGACCCCGCGACCGCTACCAACCGGATGGACAGCCCATTTGCCGCCGTTGCCAGCAGCCAGGCCACTTTGCACGAGATTGTGATTTAAACGGGAATCCCCTGGGAATGCGGGCCGCTTCGCAGGAATGAACTTTCAAGGCCCAACACCCTGGCACGACAGGTACATCGGAGGACGACCCATTATCCCTATCGTGCTGGACGGAATGCCCCTCAACGCTTTGCTGGACACAGGTTCCCAGATTTCATCTATACCGTATATCCTTTATAAGAGGTACTGGGCTGATGCAGATATTGATAAAGGGCCCTCTGATGTTGAACTAGATATATGGGCCAGTAATGGTAAGTTGGTACCGAAACTAGGATTCAGGGAGATGACCATAAAGATTGGTAAAGTACAATTGAAGAAACAGGGTATAATTGTTGTTGATGTTGACCGGCGGAACTGTGAACCAACTGTATTGATAGGAATGAATGTGTTAGAGAACTGCTTTTCCGAAGTCATTTCTGTCTTACAGCAAATTGCTGAAACTGCCCAATCCTGCCAGCAGAGAGTTCTCCGGAGGGAAATAAAAGTATTGATGTTAAGGCAACAGGTAGAAGTTGCAGGTGGAGAAATCGGCAGTGTGAGGGTAAGTGATCCAACGTCTATTGTAATCCCACCAAAAACAGAAATGCTGGTATGGTGTAGAGCAGCCATTGGTACTAAGGGACGAGATTATCAAGCCTTAATAGAACCAGTGTACACCGACAGCAGGCCCACTATACTCACAGCACGAGGGATAGTCGAGGTACACCGGGGACGAGTGCCGGTACGACTTTTGAACTGTGGAGAGGAAGAGGTTACTTTGCCAAGGTATGCTACAATGGCAAAGCTATATACTGTTGACAACAATGCCATCACAACCATTGAGCCCTTAGAACCAACCTGTCAGGTGGAAGGCAATGGCTCAGATGGAGAAATGGAGGATTGGTGCCAACAGCTACACGTGGGCATAAATTCAACACCTACCCATCAAAAACAAGGGGTGTATAGGCTAGTGACGGAATATGAACAAGTCTTCAGTAAACACCCATTGGACTTCGGACGGATAGAAGGGGTAGAACACACAATCCCCACCAGTGACCATCCCCCAATAAAAGAAAGATATAGACCCATACCGCCCGCTCACTATCAATGTGCAAAAGATATGCTGAGGGAGATGAAACAGGCCGGGGTAATAAGAGACAGCTGTAGCCCCTGGGCGGCCCCTCTAGTGATTGTCAAAAAAAAGGACGGAACCATGAGAATGTGCGTAGACTACCGGAAGATTAATAACATCACCCATAAAGACGCCTACCCCTTGCCTAGGATAGAAGAGTCCTTAACTGCTTTGAAATCTGCTAATTATTTTTCCACCTTAGACTTAACAAGCGGGTATTGGCAAGTCCCTGTGGCTGAGCGAGATAAGGAAAAGACGGCATTCACCACACCAATGGGTCTATGTGAATTTAATCGCATGCCGTTCGGACTCTGCAACGCATCCGGTACCTTCCAGCGGCTGATGGAATGCTGCCTCGGACACAAGAACTTCGAGACCGTCCTCCTGTACCTAGATGATGTGATCGTCTACTCAAAGACTTACGAACAACACTTAATAGACCTGGCAGAAGTGTTCGAAGCCTTATCCAGGTATGGCATGAAAGTCAAGCCATCCAAATGTCACCTTCTCAAGCCAAAGGTACAGTACCTGGGACACATCGTGAGTTCGGAGGGAGTAGCACCAGATCCCGAGAAAATAAGCGCCATAAGGGATTGGCCAAGACCTACCAGCGCAAAAGAAGTGAGACAATTCCTGGGATTGGTGGGTTACTATCGCAGATTTATAAAAGGATTTACCAAGTTGGCAGCACCCTTGCAAGACACCTTGGTAGGGCAGAAACCTTCAAACCGAAACCCTCCTTTTCAGTGGAACGACGAAAGGGAAGACTCCTTTGAACAACTAAAGAAGGCACTAACCGGAGAAGAGGTTCTGGCATACCCAGATTACCATCAACCTTTCATCCTCTACACCGATGCCAGTAATGTGGGACTAGGAGCGGTGCTGTCACAAAAGCAAGAAGGTCGGGAGAAAGTCATCGCCTTTGCAAGTAGAAAGCTCCGGCCTACTGAAAGAAATTCAGAAAATTACAGCTCCTTCAAATTGGAACTACTGGCAGTAGTTTGGGCTGTGACTGAACGTTTCAAACACTATCTGGCCGCTGCAGAATTTATTGTCTATACTGACAACAATCCGTTGACCCACCTGGACACAGCCAAATTAGGTGCGTTAGAACAGCGATGGATAGCCCGGTTATCTAATTACAACTTCAAGATCAAGTATCGAGCAGGTCGCAAGAATGGAAATGCCGATGCCCTATCCCGGATGCCACACTTGAGAGATGTAGAAGAAGAAATGGGGGAGCTTGAAGAAATTGAACTACCAGCCTTCCATCATCCCAAGGCAAAACATCATCAGTCAAGTACCTATCAGAAACAACAAGAGGTGAATTTAAATCCGTTAGCACACCATAGATGGGCTGACACCCAAGACAGCAATCCGGCTGTGAAGTTGGTGAAGGAATTGTTAACTGAGCAAAGTGCATATCCCGATGAGGATGCCCCAGAAGAGACGCATCAACTCTGGAAAGAGAGAGGCAAAATGTTCCTGTATCAAGGGAAGCTCTGTAGAAGGTACACCAATCCGAAAACACATGAATTGGTTTGGCAGATTATCGTGCCTAAACAAGATGTCAAGATGGTCCTCGAAGCTTACCATAATGGTGCTGGTCACTTCGGTTGGAAAAAGTTAGAAGTACTTCTAAGAGAAAGATTTTATTGGGTCGGGATGAGAAAATCAATCGAACAGTGGTGCAGAAATTGTGGCCGATGCAACCTCAGAAGAAACGATCAAAAGAACCAAAGAGCACCACTGCAGCCCATAATCACCAAACAACCACTTGAACTTGTAGCCATTGACCACGTGAAGTTGACACCAAGCCGGTCTGGCTATGTCTATGCCTTGACCATCGTGGACCATTATTCACGCTTCTTGGTAGTAGTACCCGTAAAAGATCTGACAGCAAAAACAGCAGCCAAAGCATTCCAAACGTACTTTTGTAGACCCCATGGATATCCGGAACAGGTTCTCACCGACCAAGGTACAGCCTTTGAATCAGAGATCTTCAGAGAATTCTGTAATATGTATGGTTGCAAAAAGATCCGGACGACGGCCTATCATCCACAAACAAACGGCTTATGCGAGAAGATGAACCATATTGTAATAGAACTACTAAAGACTTTACCTGAGGCAGAAAGGAATCAATGGCCAGAGAAATTGCCTGACTTGGTGGATCTGTATAATCATGTCCCGGTGAGTTCCACCAATTGCACCCCAGCTTACCTTATGCGTGCAAGACCCGGCCAATTACCAATCGATCTAGAAATGGGAATTCTGAAACCAGACGCAGAAGTCCAAGACTCCAATTGGGATATCATACGGCAAAAACAGTATCGCCAAGTGAAAGAGAGTGTGGAAAGAAGCCTTCAGCAAACTAGAGAAAGACAAGAGCGAACTTTCAACCAGAATGCTCTAGCAACCCCATTAAGACCGGGTGACCAAGTGCTCAAGAGAAATCGTCGAACCAATAAACTGGACAATCAGTGGGAAGCCGTACCCTACACAGTTTTACCAACAAGAGTGGATAATCCTAAAATGTGTCTCATTAGCAAAAACGGAGGCTTAACATCTGTACTAGTGTCAAGAGACAATCTTAAATTATGTCCGGAAGCATTGAAAGAGCCAGACGTTGTCCAGCCAGAACCAGAAGTTATTCAACCCATACAGGTTCAACCAGTAAAGGAAAAAGAAGAGGAAGTGTATCACACCTGTATAGGAGACTTTCCCAAAACCCTACTAACATACCATGGTGCAGTAGTGGTTCCCATGGTGGCCTTTTACCCAACACCGAACGCCAATACCAGAAGTCCCAAGACAGGAAGAGGCTGGTCCCGTACTACAGGAGGTTCCAGGCCAGGAAGAACAGATTCCTGGTCAGAGTAATCCCATTCACGGTGGACTTGCCAACTCCATAGTCGTGGAATTATCTTTAGCAGAGCGGGCAGATACTACATCCGCAGTAGACAGTAGTACACCACATGAAGAGACACCGCTATTACGTAGATCACAGCGTAGTACCCAGGGTCAATTACCGGCCAGGTATGCAGATTACCAACCATAAAGCTCATAATGTGAATTGTATATATGTTATGCCGTCTATAGTTAAACAGAAAATGTAGTATAGTCATTGTTATCAGTCTGCAACGTTTAAGCCCAGTGCCTACAGAGACTTGTCTGTATGAACTTCTTGCATATTCTTGAACTTTTTATCAGCCCGGAGGCACTAAATCAAAGCTCCGGAAAGACTGCTTTTTGAACTTTGCTTTTTGCTCTTTTTGAACTTTCTTTAGACTTTATATTGATAACTCCGTTGGAAAAATGGAACTAAATTCCTGGACACTAAGTACAGTGCCTTTCCTAATACCTTCAAGGATAGAACTGTATTAATGGACGCTATTTGAAGTGACTTTTTACAGAACTATATTTTTGTTTCCTTGAGTGGTTTTTGTAACTTTTCATTTTTAAGACTCTGTACATATTAATTGTTATTTCAAAATGTTATTGTCCCACAGTCCCGGAGTACTGTTCTTAACTAAGGGGGAATGTGGCACCCCTAGGGGTATTTGCCACAAAAATAGTTTCTGACAGTAAATGCAAATACTAAAATAGCAAGACTGCACTACCACCTCCGGCCAGAAGGGGGAGCTCCAGAGACTCCCTTTGATCCATTCTGGTCTGAGAGAAGAACTGGCAGTTGGGCTAAGGAGCTGAAAGTGAGAGGTCATACAGTTGAATCTCTAACAGCCCTGTGACTGTTACCAGGCCTAAATCACCGGCCTGAGGAGAAGAGGGATAGAGAAAAGGACATTGTGAGAACCGGGTAGCATTAATCACTACCCAGAACAGGCGCAAAGACGGATACCGGATCCGTGGCTGTATTCATTACATATAATACAGCAACCGGAAAAACGTGAGGTGATATCAGCTTCACTAGGGTCGGACGCAGCAACAGACACAGAGTTCAGCGGTACTCCTGGAGGGGGTAAGCCGATAAAAGGACTCGGGTTGCCCGTCGAACCAGGACCCGGAGGGGACAGATTGGGCCGGCAGCCAGTTCACATACAGCAGCAGGGCCACACAGATATTGCGTACAATAAGAGGCGAAGACCCCGGCAGGGTCAAAGTAACTCAGAGTTCCCATACAGACTCCGGTGACAGGACTGGTTGTAAATCCTTTTTTGTTAAAGTAAACTGGTTAAACGTTTCAGTGCCTCAGTCTTTCATTTGGACAATAGCCATCTATCCAGGATCGGGATCGTCACCGCTGGGAGAACCTGCTGCTGATCAAGTAAGTGCCTGTCCCCTCACGATACCCTTTACACTGTGCATTGCCTGAGGCCACAGCACCGGGTCAAGCCACCCGTGACATCCCCCTCAAGAGACAGACCCCATTGGTCCGGTGCTGGGTACCCCGATCTCTTGGGCGTTACACTTTCCCAACAGCCAACCAAGTGAACAACACTCTCCAGGAGGTCGGCGTATCAATATCCAAATCTACCATAAAGAGAGGACTGCATGAAAGTAAATACAGAGGGTTCACTGCACGGTGCAAGCCACTCATAAGCAACAAGAATAAAAAGGCTAGACTGGACTTTGCTAAAAAACATCTAAAAAAGCCAGCACAGTTCTGGAAGAGCATTCTTTGGACAGATGAAACCAACATCAACCTCTACCAGAATGATGGAAAGAGAAAAGTATGGTGAAGGCGTGGTACAGCTCATGATCCAAAGCATCCCACATCATCTGTAAAACACGGCGGAGGCAGTGTGATGGCTTGGGCATGCATGGCTGCCAGTGGCTCTAGGTCACTAGTGTTAATTGATGATGTGACACAGGACAGAAGCAGCTGAATGAATTCTGAGGTATTCAGAGCCATACTGTGTGCTCAGATCCAGCCAAATGCAGCCAAATTGATTGGTCATCGTTTCATACTACAGATGGACAATGACCTAAAACATAAAGCCAAAGCAACCCAGGAGTTTATTAAAGCAAAGAAGTGGAATATTCTTGAATGGCCAAGTCAGTCACCTGATCTCAACCCAATTGAGCCTGGATTTCACTTGCTAAAGACTAAACTTCAGACAGAAAGGCCCACAAACAAACAGCAACTGAAAACCACCGCAGTGAAGGCCTGACAGAGCATCAAAAAGGAGGAAACACAGCATCTGGTGATGTCCATGAGTTCAAGACTTCAGGCAGTCATTGCCAACAAAGGGTTTTCAACCAAGTACTTAAAATGAACATTTTATTTAAAATTATTGAATCTGTCCAATTACTTTTGGTCCCTTTAAAAACAGGGTGGCACATGTTAAGGAGCTGAAACTCCTAAACCCTTCATCCAATTTTAATGTGGATACCCTCAAATGAAAGTTGAAAGTCCGAACGTCAACTGCATCTAAATTGTTTTGTTTAAAATTCATTGTGGTAATGTCTATAACCAAAATTAGAAAAATGTCTCTGTCCAAATATATATGGACCTAACTGTAACTGGATCTCGTAGATAATGAAGGGATTGAGATGACCAAAGGTTATGGAACCTCATTCTGATGCTCCATAAACTTTGCCTACAGCCACTTTTGGTTCCGCTGCGCAGCACAAGACCCGGTGACTCTGAAGAGCGGTGACATCAGTATCTCAGTAACGTCACCGCTCTTCAGATATTCCAGGTCTTGCGCTGAGCTCGGCGACTGTGAAGAGCGGTACTGTTATTGCTCTTCAGAGTCACTGGATCTCGCCAGGTCTGGGCTAGTAGTGGGGATGTCTGATAGACACCTCTCCATTACTTACACCAGGGATTGATAGCAGCTGACATTACACGGCTGACATCAACCCTAAAAATCATTACACATACCAGAATAAAATGCACTGGCGGCTGGGAAAAGCAGTAGAGTTAGCACTATTCCCAGGCGCCGGGTGCTAACTACAACTGTCATCATCCTTGCCTGGTCTCCCTACGAAGCATTTCTGCTGTATTTATATGCGCGGATCTCAGGCCACTAAACAAGTGTGATCGACAATACTGAAGTCGCTTGCTTGTTTACCAGCCTCTTTACACCAACTGAGAAAGAATGAAAGGAACAGAACAATCACAATTAGATCAATCTATCCCCACACAGTATCATGTTATCAGCAGCACATTTACAATTTACACTGGCAATGTGCTGCAAGGATTTCTGTTCCCACATAAACAATCCAATCACTCAATGAATAGGCAGCATTTTGCTTGTTTAGTATAATATTCCCCATAGTCCTCCATATATTATAATGTGCACCTCAGTCCTCCATATAGTATAATATACTCCTCAGTCCTCCATATAGTATAATACACTCCTCATAGTCCTCCATATAGTATAATACATTCCTCAGTCTTCCACATAGTATAATACACTCCTCAGTCCTCCATATAGTATAATACACTCCTCAGTCCTCCATATAGTATAATACACGATTCAGTCATCCATATAGTATAATACTGTTGTGAATTCAGCCTTTGGGCTCCCTCCGGTAGTTGTAGAGGGTAATGCAGTTGTGCCTGGATTGCAGGAGTGGATATGTGTATCTACTAATTGCAGGACTGACTGGGGTATATAGCTTTGCAGGATCCTTTAGTCAGTACCAGTTGTTCATTGTTCTTGCAGGATTCACTTCCCTGCTGGTCTCCAGTTTTCTGTGCTTTCCTACAAAGATAAGTCCTGGCTTTGTTTTTGCTGTCCACCTGCTGTGGACCTTAATAGTTCTGTGCATGTTCATGTTTTTGCCTTGTCCAGTTTTGTCTGTGAAGGATTTTTTGCAGCCTGGCTATTTCTCTGGAGATGCAGATATACCTTCCATGTCTTTAGTCAGATGTGGTGATTCGTATCTTCTGTGGTGGATATTTTCTAGCGTTTTTATACTGACCGCATAGTACTCTGTTCTTTCCTTTCTTTTTAGCTAGTACAGCCTCCTATGCTAAAATCTGATTTCATATCTGCGTATGTTATTTTCCTCTCCTCTCACAGACAATATTTGTGGGGGGCTATCTATCCTTTGGGAATTTTCTCCGAGGCAAGATAGGTTTCCTGTTTCTGTCTTTAGGGGTAGTTAGTTTCTTAGGCTGTGTCGAGGGGTCTAGGGAGCGTTAGGTACCCCCCACGGCTGCTTCTAGTTGCGTTGCTAGGTTCAGGGTTTGCGGTCAGTACAGGGACCACCTTCTCCAGAGTCCGTCTCATGCTGCTCCTAGGCCACCAGATCATAACAGTACAACTGGCCAACAATGAGTAAATTGCATCTCAGAAGAAGGGTGGAAAGATTTTGAGCCATTTTTTTTCCTTAGCCTGTTTGGTCTGTTCCTCCCTCTTTACCTCTGGGTGGCTACGGAGTCTAGTATTAACATGAATGTTCAGGAGTTAGTTTCTCGGGTGGATCAGCTTGCTGCTAGGGTACAGGGTATTTCAGATTTCATTGTTCAGACTCCTGCCTTAGAACCTAAGATTCCCACTCCTGATTTATTTTTTGGTGACAGATCCAAATTTTTGAGTTTCAAAAATAACTGTAAACTGTTTTTTGCATTAAGACCCCGGTCTTCTGGTGATCCTATTCAGCAGGTTAAAATGATCATATCTCTGCTGCGTGGTGACCCACAGGATTGGGCATTTTCCCTGGAAACTGGCAATCCTGCTTTGCTTAACGTTGATTCGTTCTTTCAGGCATTGGGGTTGTTGTATGATGAGCCTAATTCTGTGGATCAGGCTGAGAAAATTTTATTAGCCCTGTGTCAAGGTCAAGAAGCGGCAGAATCGTGTTGCCAGAAATTTAGAAAATGGTCTGTACTGACTAAATGGAATGAGGATGCTTTGGCGGCAATTTTCAGAAAGGGTCTTTCTGAATCCGTTAAAGACATGGTGGGGTTCCCCACGCCTGCTGGTCTGAGTGATTCTATGTATCTGGCCATTCAGATTGATCGGCGCTTGTGCGAGCGCAGAATTGTGCACACTGTGGCGTTGTCCTCTAAGCGGAGCCCTGAGCCTATGCAGTGTGATAGGATTTTGTCTAGAGCTGAACGTCAAACATTCAGGAGTCAGAATAGGTTGTGTTTTTACTGCGGCGATTCTGCTCATGTTATTTCTGATTGCCCTAAGTGTGCTAAGAGAATCGCTAGTTCTGTTGCCATCAGTACTATACAACCTAAATTTCTGTTATCTGTGACCTTGATTTGCTCATTATCATTATTTTCTGTCATGGCATTTGTGGATTCAGGCGCCGCTCTGAACTTAATGGAACTTAGAATTTGCCAGACGTTGTGGTTTTCCCTTGCAGCCTTTGCAGAACCCTATTCCTTTGAGGGGCATTGATGCTACACCATTGGCTAAAAATAAACCTCAGTTTTGGACACAGCTGACCATGCGCATGGCGCCAGCCCATCAGGAAGATTGTCGTTTTCTGGTGTTGCATAATTTGCATGATGATATTGTGCTGGGTTTTCCATGGTTACAGCTACATAATCCGGTGTTAGACTGGAAATCCATGTCTGTGACTAGTTGGGGTTGTCAGGGGGTTCATGATCAGGTTCCTTTGATGTCAATTTCCTCTTCCCCCTCTTCTGAAGTTCCTGAGTTTTTGTCAGACTTTCAGGATGTATTCGATGAGCCCAAATCCAATTCCCTTCCACCGCACAGGGACTGTGATTGTGCTATTGACTTGATTCCAGGTTGTAAGTTCCCTAAGGGTCGACTTTTCAACCTGTCTGTGCCTGAACATGCCGCCATGCGGAGCTATATTAAGGAGTCTTTGGAGAAAGGGCATATTCGGCCATCTTCTTCACCGTTGGGAGCGGAGTTCTTTTTTGTTGCCAAGAAGGATGGATCCTTGAGACCTTGTATTGATTATCGCCTCTTGAATAAGATCACCGTCAAATTTCAATACCCCTTGCCTTTGCTTACTGATTTGTTTGCTATGATTAAGGGGGCTAGCTGGTTTACTAAGATTGACCTTCGAGGGGCATATAATCTTATTCGTATCAAGCAGGGTGACGAATGGAAAACTGCATTTAATATGCCTGAAGGCCATTTTGAATACGTTGTGATGCCATTCGGACTCTCTAATGCCCCATCTGTGTTCCAATCCTTCATGCATGATATCTTTCGGAGTTATCTTGATAAATTCATGGTTGTATATTTGGATGATATTTTGATTTTTTCCAATGATTGGGAGTCTCATGTGAAACAGGTCAGGATGGTATTTCAGATCCTCCGTAATAATGCTTTATTTGTGAAGGGGTCAAAGTGCCTCTTTGGAGTGCAGAAGGTTTCTTTTTTGGGTTTCATTTTTTCTCCCTCATCTATAGAAATGGATCCGGTTAAGGTTCAGGCCATTCATGATTGGATTCAGCCCACATCTGTGAAGAGCCTTCAGAAATTCTTGGGCTTTGCTAATTTTTATCGTTGTTTCATTGCCAACTTTTCCAGTGTGGTTAAACCTCTGACCGATTTGACCAAGAAAGGCGCTGATGTGACGAGTTGGTCCTCCGCGGCTGTTTCTGCCTTTCAGGAGCTTAAACGCCGATTTACTTCTGCCCCTGTGTTGCGTCAGCCAGATGTTTCTCTTCCATTTCAGGTTGAGGTTGACACGTCTGAGATTGGGGCAGGGGCCGTTTTGTCTCAGAGGAATTCTGATGGTTCTTGATGAAACCGTGTGCCTTCTTTTCTCGGAAGTTTTCGCCTGCGGAACTCAATTATAATGTCGGCAATCGGGAGTTGTTGGCTATGAAGTGGGCATTTGAGGAGTGGCGACATTGGCTTGAGTGGGCCAAGCACCGCATTGTGGTCCTGACCGATCATAAGAATCTGATTTACCTCGAGTCTGCCAAACGGCTGAATCCTAGACAGGCTCGGTGGTCCCTGTTTTTCTCCCGTTTTGATTTTGTGGTCTCGTACATTCCTGGTACTAAGAATGTTAAGGCGGATGCCCTCTCTTGGAGTTTTTTTTTCCTGATTCCCCTGGGGTTCTTGAGCCGGTCGGCATTTTGAAGGAAGGGGTGATTCTTTCTGCCATCTCCCCTGATTTGCGACGGTTTCTTCAGGAATTTCAGGCTGATAAGCCTGACCGCTGTCCTGTGGGGAAACTGTTTGTTCCTGATAGATGGACTACTAAAGTGATTTCTGAGGTTCATTGTTCTGTGTTGGCTGGCCATCCTGAGATTTTTGGTACCAGAGATTTGGTTAGTAGGTCCTTTTGGTGGCCTTCTTTGTCGCGGGATGTGCGTTCTTTTGTGCAGTCCTGTGGGATTTGTGCGCGGGCTTAGCCTTGCTGTTCCCACGCTAGTTGGTTGCTTTTGCCATTACCGGTCCCCGAGAGGCCCTGGACGCATATTTCTATGGATTTTATTTCCGATCTTCCTGTTTCCCAAAGAATGTCGGTTATCTGGGTTGTCTGTGACCGATTTTCTAAGATGGTTCATTTGATGCCTTTGCCTAAATTGCCTTCTTCTTCTGATTTGGTTCCGTTGTTTTTTCAGCATGTAGTGCGTTTGCATGGTATTCCGGAGAATATTGTGTCCGACAGAGGTTCCCAGTTTGTTTCTAGGTTTTGGCGGGCCTTTTGTGCCAAGCTGGGCATTGATTTGTCTTTTTCTTCTGCATTTCATCCTCAGACAAATGGCCAGACTGAGCGAACTAATCAGACCTTGGAGACCTATTTGAGATGCTTTGTGTGTGCTGATCAGGATGATTGGGTGGCTTTTTTGCCATTGGTCGAGTTTGCCCTTAATAATCGGGCTAGTTCGGCTACTTTGCTTTCGCCTTTTTTTTGTAATTTTGGTTTTCATCCTCGTTTTTCTTCTGGGCAGGTTGAGCCTTCTGACCTTCCTGGTGTGGATTCTGTGGTCGACAGGTTGCAGCACATTTGGGCTTATGTGCTCAACGTTTTGCTAATCGTCGTCGGTGTGTTGGTTCCCGGCTTCGGATTGGGGATCTGGTTTGGTTATCTTCCCGTCACGTTCCTATGAAGGTTTCTTCCCCTAAGTTTAAGCCTCGATTTATTGGTCCTTATAGGATTTCTGAGATTATTAATCCGGTGTCCTTTCGCCTGGCGCTTCCGGCCTCGTTTGCTATTCATAATGTCTTCCATAAATGTTTGTTGCGGAAATATGTGGAGCCCGTTGTTCCCTCTGTTGATCCTCCGGCCCCTGTATTGGTCGATGGGGAGTTGGAATATGTTGTTGAGAAGGTTTTGGATTCTCGTTTTTCGAGGCTGAAGCTTCAGTACCTTGTCAAGTGGAAGGGCTATGGCCAGGAGGATAATTCTTGGGTTTCTGCCTCTGATGTCCATGCCGTTGATTTGATTCATGCCTTTCATCGGGCTCATCCTGATTGGCCTGGGGGCTCTGGTGAGGGTTCGGTGACCCCTCCTCAAGGGGGGGTACTGTTGTGAATTCAGCCTTTGGGCTCCCTCCGGTGGTTGTAGAGGGTAATGCAGTTGTGCCTGGATTGCAGGAGTGGATATGTGTATCTACTAATTGCAGGACTGACTGGGGTATATAGCTTTGCAGGATCCTTTAGTCAGTGCCAGTTGTTCATTGTTCTTGCAGGATTCACTTCCCTGCTGATCTCTCCAGTTTGCTGTGCTTTCCTACAAAGATAAGTCCTGGCTTTGTTTTTGCTGTCCACCTGCTGTGGACCTTAATAGTTCTGTGCATGTTCATGTTTTTGCCTTGTCCAGTTTTGTCTGTGAAGGATTTTTTGCAGCCTGGCTATTTCTCTGGAGATGCAGATATACCTCCCATGTCTTTAGTCAGATATGGTGATTCGTATCTTCTGTGGTGGATATTTTCTAGCGTTTCTATACTGACCGCATAGTACTCTGTTCTTTCCTTTCTTTTTAGCTAGTACGGCCTCCTATGCTAAAATCTGATTTCATATCTGCGTATGTTATTTTCCTCTCCTTTCACAGTCAATATTTGTAGGGGGCTATTTATCCTTTGGGAATTTTCTCTGAGGCAAGATAGGTTTCCTGTTTCTGTCTTTAGGGGTAGTTAGTTTCTTAGGCTGTGTCGAGGGGTCTAGGGAGCGTTAGGTACCCCCCACGGCTGCTTCTAGTTGCGTTGCTAGGTTCAGGGTTTGCGGTCAGTACAGGGACCACCTTCGCCAGAGTCCGTCTCATGCTGCTCCTAGGCCACCAGATCATAACATAATACACTCCTCATAGTCCTCCATGTATTAAAATACACTGCAATTCCTCCATATAGTATAATACACTCCTCCGTCCTCCAAATAGTATAATACATTCCTCATAGTGCTCCATATAGTATAATGCCCCACCATTGTCATCCATGTAGTACATTTCACTTCCCATAGTATAATGCACCCCATAGTTCTTCATATAGTATAATGTATTCCTCATAGTCCTCGATACAGTATAATGCAGCCCATATATAGTATAATGATGCCACCCCAGAGTGTAATGCAGCCACCCCACAGAATATATTGTAGCCCCCTGAGTATAATGTAACCCCCCAGAGAATATAATGCAGCCCCCTCATATACTATAATGCAGCCCCTCCATAGAATATAAATAATATATGGTAGTTCCCTCATAGAGCATAATGCAGCCCCCCATAGAATATAATGTAGCCCCTCCATAGAATATAATACAGCACCCCATAGAATGTAATACAGCGCCCCATAGAATGTAATACAGCCCACCTCCCCATAGAATATAATACAGCCCCCTATAGAATATAATGTAGTCCCCAGAGAATGTAATACAGCCCCCCATAGAATGTAATACAGCCCCCCATAGAATATAATACAGCCCCCCATAGAATGTAATACATCCCTCCCTATAGAATGTAATACAGCCCCCCATAGAATGTAATGCAGCCAGCCTCCATATAATGTAATGCAGCCAGCCCCCCATAGAATGTAATGCAGCCAGCCCCCATAGAATGTAATGCAGCCAGCCCCCATATAATGTAATACAGCACAGCCCCCATAGAATGTAAGGCAGCAAAGCCCCCATAGAATGTAATGCAGCCAGCCCCGATAGAATGTAATGCAGCCAGCCCCCATAGAATGTAATGCAGCCAGCCCCCCATAGAATGTAATGCAGCCAGTCCCCATAGAATGTAATACAGCAAAGCCCCCATAGAATGTAATACAGCACAGCCCCCATAGAATGCAATGCAGCCAGCCCCCATAGAATGTAATGCAGCCAGCCCCCAAAGAATGTAATGCAGCCAGCCCCCTATAGAATGTAATGCAGCCAGCCCCCCATAGAATGTAATGCAGCCAGCCCACATAGAATGTAATGCAGCCAGCCCACATAGAATGTAATGCAGCCAGCCCCAATAGTACGCAATGATATGATGTCATCGCTCACCCACAGTGTCAGAAGCAGAGCCGGGAATGATGGGCAAATGCTCTCTCCTCCATCATTGCGTTCAACTGTACTGGCATCTATGCGGCGGTGCTGAATGCGGCGCTGCTGGCGGGGGGTGAGTCGGCGCTGGAGGGGGGGAGTCGGCACTGGCAAGCGGCCCACTACTGCCACTGGCCCTTCTGGCATTTGCCAGAAGTGCCCAATGGCCAGTCCGGCCCTGACTGGCTGTATGATTTCAGTCATGTATGTTTAAGAAAAACATAATTAAAAAGCTAGGGACCGAACTGCACTGTTGGCAAGAATCAAAGGCCAGTCTCCAGTGGCTTATCCGCGCCTAGTACCAATGAATGACAGGTCTCTCCCTATACATGCATACAGGGAGTGACCTGTCACTGAAGGGAAACCGCCTGGGTCTCTACTTTTTGACTAGTCACACATGTGGCTTGGTCCCCATCTGACTTTTAAAGTATGTTTTACTCAAAAAGTGCTGCATTATTTCAGAGTAAAACATGTATGGCTGAAATCATACAGCTGGAGCTGGATACAGGATGCCCCAGGTTCACTTTTAAACGTTGACTTTGTAGGTTCAGTTTTTGATGCATACAAGGCATTGCGGGAAAATTTTGTAGAATATACTATACAGTTAAAATAATGGCAGTTTCTATTTTACTGTAGCCCTTCTTCAACTATAGTAGCACCCCTCAACTTTCATTCATTGGTTGCACTGACAGGAACCATAGTGTGGCAAGGAGTATAACAAGGGTGCAGAGATTCAAATCTTGGTCCCATAACTATCTATCAATTTCTTTTTTATCTGATAGCCGCCTAACCTACATCCTGGGACATCCTGAGTGCTCATTAGTGTATTCAGAGGTTCTCTATCTATTTAAAAAATGGATAAGTAAATAAGGCAGCACACTGCAGCGCTGAAACATGAAACCATGAAATACAAAAATTGAACTGCATTACTGCACTAGAAATATGAAAAATGAGAGCGTTTAACGCATAAAAATGGCCAATTTTATGTGTACCTGGTAGCCACATTAGGGCATCTCTCTTATACCAGGTCCTAAACTTGCCTTTCCTCGCTGAGAATAAACGTCTCCATCTGAATGGGTACATGTGAAACCTCTTCTTAGACTAAAATTCTCTCTCTCTGTGGAGGGGTATGGGACCTGCTGTAATTAAAACACCTGTGACTAGGAGGTGGGAGTGCTCAATCAGAAGGCTAGAGAATACATTTCAAAAAACCTGACCATCACATCCAAACATAGACTAAGTGTGAACAGGTGCTGAATCTAAAGTTGCGGTGATGCACCCTCTGCTGGTTGTCCTCATATGACCTCGAGCGTGGGAACTTTTCAGAATATTTTCCCAGCCTCGAGGTCATATGAGGACAACCAGCAGAGGGCGCATCACCGCGAATGCAGGTAACTACAGGTCATTGACCTACTTTCCATTCATTCGCTGGGGTTTTACAGCCACGAGCACAGCTACATTAGCAGAGCTCCTGGGTGTAAATTTATTTAACCCCTTCAGATGGATTTACATCGTGGGACGTGACAGATCATCGGAAGGTATGAAATATTGTTTTTTTTTTAATTTTTTCTTTGTTACAGAGCGAGGGTCTTCAGGTGGATTAAGAGTCTAATAAAATATTACAACAACCTGTGTCTTTATTTCATTAAAAGACTTTGCAATAATGTGTGTGTGTTTTTTAACCATTTCAGACAATTGGATTAATAATGGGTAGGTGTCATATTTGACACCTCTCCATTATTAATCTGGCTTAATGTCACCTTACAATAGCAAGGTGACATTAACCCTTCATTACCCCATATCCCACTGCTACACGGGAATGAGAAGAGAGTGGCCAAGTGCCAGAATAGGCGCATCTTCCAGATGTGCCTTTTCTGGGGTGGCTGGGGGCAGATGTTTTTAGCCAGGGGGGGCCAATAACCATGGACCCTCTCCAGGCTATTAATATCTGCCCTCAGTCACTGGCTTTACTACTCTGGCGGAGAAAATTGCGCGGGAGCCCACACCAATTTTTTCTGCCATTTAACCCTTTAATTTAATAGCTAGAGCGCCCAAATTTTGCACATACACACTACTAACATTAGTAGTGTGGAATATGCAAAAAAAATTGGGGATATGACATGGTTTACTGTATGTAAACCATGTCTCATATCATGTCAGGTTTAGGAAGGAGATCGCAAAGCCGGCAATTGAATTACCGGCTTTAAAGCTATCTCGCGCTGGATGAAATATTAATATATATATATATATATATGTCTTACTGACATATATATATATATATGTATATATATATATATATATATACATAGACAGTATATATGATGTTACGATTTTTTGAGAACATGCATCCATTGTATGTCCGTATGTCGGTTTTGCAAGCCTGCGAGAAAATCTCGCAGTACGGATGCCATACGGATTACATACAGAGGATGCCATGCGCAAAATACGCTGACACACCCTGCCTACGGAGGAGATACGGACCACTATTTTGGGGACTTTTCTGCGTATTACGGCCATAAATTACGGACCGTATTTTTATACGTTGAGTGTGATGCCGGCCTAAGTGTTACTAATAACTGTAAATGCATCAGAACAACATTGCTTTCTGACCTCTGCCACCATGAGATTAATAATGCATATTCTTTTAATGTTGCTTTATCATCACCTTTGTGGTTTGAAAAGGTTTGAAGTTTGAGAAAGTGTGTGACAGGCAGGAAAGGAAGGGGTGTATTTAGAAATGCAGTACATTAAGCCTCAGGCCACCAATTTGTCTGGCAAGATCCTACATAAAAAAAAAAAATCCTACCCAGCCAGTTCTAAGGAAAATTGACTTTGAATGGTGGTTACTGCTGACCCAAAGAAAAACCTACAAATTAACTGCATTCTCTTAAGCTGGCCAAGAAGGAACGACAGACCGTACTGCAGCCCACATCATGCAATCTTGTTTTTTTTGTTAACTGCTGTTTGGCAAGCTCATAATGCCACCTAAAATGCCTATCTATGAAGAATTACTACTGCTACGAGGATAAAGATTTGTGGCTGACGGTTGGATCTCATTTTTGTTACACGATGCTGAAGCTTTGTCTGAACAAATATATTTATCTGATAAAAATACTGACTGGTTTTACATATACACTGTGTGCACTGTGTACAGAATTATTAGCCAAGTATTTTGACTATATCATATCATTTTTTACGCAGATTTTCCAACTCCAAGCTGTATAAACTTGAATATTTTTTGTGTGAAGCATATCAGGTGATGCCTATGAAGGAGGATTCTTGGAAGAGTAAAAATTAGTTAAGTCTTACAGAGGAATGCGGCATTCTTAAAATTGCTAAGATATTGGGGCATGATCACAGAACCATCAAAAGTTTGGTTGTAGATAGTCAACAGGGTTGCAAAAAACATTGGTGACAAGGTCACTGGTGAAGTACTGGAGGGGAGATATGTATCACTGAGGAAGCTAGCTTCAGTGATCAGAACCTGTGGAAAATGCTCCAGCACACTAAGGTCTGATAGAGGTTAATCAACCATGTTAAGGGCTGGGTTTTTGTGTGAACAGCTGAAGAGTTGATTGGAGGCTGTTCACCATATCTCCACCCCAGGGTGAGGTCTAGAAGGAAAACAGCCAGCCTTCTGAATCATTCGGTGTTCAGTGTGCATGGAGAGAAGAGCTCCAGAGCTGCGTTTATGGTGAAGAGAGCTGAACCCTGTTGTTTTTTTCTCGAGCGGGCAAATCCCTGCAGCCACATAGACTGTGATATATGTCTTTTTGTGTTTTCTCTTTATGCAACAAAAGCCTTGTTTATTCTGATGATCTTTGCACTGGTTTATGCCTTACCTTATGCCTTATGCCTCCACCCCTCGAACTGTTCACCGTCAAAAGATTTATTATGTCGCCACCACGACAAGGTAGACTCTTTTGGCCGGGCCTTACTCTACTCTATCCTATTAATCATTTCTTAAAATATCCAATACAATTTAGGTATATTTGTATTGTTCAATTTTTAAAATGACCAGTAATATCACATACAGGGGACAAATACCACTGCACCATGACCAGACACCATATTACCACCACATACCACATACAAGGAACAAATACCACCACACCATGTTCAGAACACATATTACCACCACAGTGACTGAAAAATATTGCATACAAGGGACAAATACCACCACACCATGTCCAGACCACATATTACCACCACATGGTGACCAATAATACCACAGACAAGGAACAAATACCACCACACCATGACCAGACCACATACTGTATTACCATCACATAATGACCAAATAATAGCACATACAAGGAACAAATACCGCCACACCATGGCCGGACAACATATTACCACCACAAAGTGACTGAATACTGCAATATTGATCATTAATAAAAAAAACATAATACTAATATCACCATAAGTGCCATTATACACAGGAGATCTGTACTTAGTTTGTAGTGTCTGCGTACAGGTACTACAGTGATTACCGGTGACATTATACACAGGGGCTCTGTATATGATGTATAGTGTACAGGTAATACAGTCATCCAGGTGACATTATACACAGGAGCTCTGTATACAGTATTAGTGTACAGGTAATACAATGATCAACAGTGACATTATACACACGAGCGCTGTATATATTGTACAGGTTATACAGTGATCAATGGCATTATACACATGAGCTCTGCATATAGTGTCAGTGTAAAGGTAATACAGTGATCACTGGTGACATTATACACAGGAGATCTGTACTTAGTATACAGTGTCTGTGTACAGGTAATACAGTGATCACTGGTGACATACACAGGAGCTCTGCATATAGTGTATAGTGTAAAGGTAATACAGTGATCACTGGTGACATTGTACACAGGACCACTGTATATAGTATATAGTGTATAGTGTCAGTGTATAGGTAACACACTGAATCACCAGTGACATCTCTAGGTGAAGTCCTTCATCTTTGCATTTCATCTTCATCCAGCACAGATCACCATCATCTAGAGCACCACTTGCAGAACACATTACCTATTTTTTCCCAAATTCTAAATTACACCAGATGAAGAAAAAAGGCAACAGAGTTGCTCTGCACAGTAACAGGACCGCCTCCCCCATTTAAAACACTATCCTTAAAAAATAAAATAAATACCTCACTGCAGTAATAATATCCCCCATCCTAGCCCCTGTGTGTCTCATTCCTGTCTCCAGCCATATGTTCTCCCATTCTGCCTCCATGTGATGTCCCATCCTGCCCCATCTGTCCCATGATCCTGCCCCATCTGTCCCATGATCCTGCCCCATCTGTCCCATGATCCTGCCCCATCTGCCTCATCATCCTGCCCCATGTGCCCCATCATCCTGCCCCATCTGTCTCCATCGTAACCATCCTGCCCCATGATCCTGCCCCATCTGTCTCCATTCTGCCCAATGATCCTGCCCCATCTGTCTCCATCGGATCAATCCTGCACCATAATTCTGCACCATCTGTCTCCATCCTGCCCCATCTATCTCCATCCTGACCCATGATCCTGCACCATGTGTCTCCATCCTGCCCCATATTTCCTGCCCCATCTGTCTTCATCCTGCACCATGTCTCCATCCTGCCCCCTGTGTCTCCAATCCTGCCAACTTTCTCCATTCTGCCCCATGTCTCCATTATGCCCCTTGTCTCCCTTCTGCCCAATGTCTCCAATCCTGCCCTTTGTCTCCATTCTGCCCCTTGTCTCCAATCCTACCCCTTGTCTCCCATTATGCCCCTTGTCTCCAATCCTGCCCCTTGTCTCCATTCTGCCGCCGTGTCTCCAATCCTGCCCCCATGTCTCCATTCTGCCCCATGTCTCCCATCCTGCCACAGTGTCTCTATTCTGCCCCGTGTATCCAATCCTGCCCCTTGTCTCCCATTTGCCCCTTGTCTCCAATCCTGCCCCTTGTCTCCATTCTGCCTCGTGCCTCCAATCCTGTTCCCATGTCTCCAATCCTGCCCCTGTGTCTCCATCCTGCCCACGTGTCTCCCATCCTGCCCCAGTGTCTCCAATCCTGCCCCGTGTCTCCAATCCTGCCAACTGTCTCCATTCTGCCCCATGTCTCCAATCTGCCCCTATTCTCCATTCTGCCCCTTGTCTCCAATCCTGCCCCTTGTCTCCATTCTACCCGTGTCTCCAATCCTGCCCCATGTCTCCATTCTGCCCCCATGTCTCTCGTCCTGCCCCAGTGTCTCCATTCTGTCCCATGTATCCAATTCTTCCTCTTGTCTCCAATCCTGCCCCTTGTCTCCATTCTGCCCCCGTGTCTCCAATCCTGTCCCCATGTCTCCAATCCTGCCCCTGTGTCTCCATCCTGCCCACGTGTCTCCCATCCTGCCCCAGATTCTTCAATCCTGCCCAGTGTCTCCATTCTGCCCCTGTGTCTCCAAATCTGAGCCTTGTCTCCCATTCTGCCCCCTGTCTCCAATCCTGCCCCTTGTCTCCATTCTGCCCCATGTCTCCATTCCTGGACTTTGTCTCCATTCTGCCCCTTGTCTCCAATCCTACTCCTTGTCTCCCATTATGCCCCTTGTCTCCAATCCTGCCCCTTGTCTCCATTCTGCCGCCGTGTCTCCAATCCTGCCCCCGTGTCTCCATTCTGCCCCATGTCTCCCATCCTGCCCCAGTGTCTCCATTCTGCCCCGTGTATCCAATCCTGTCCCCATGTCTCCAATCCTGCCCCTGTGTCTCCATCCTGCCCACGTGTCTCCCATCCTGCCCCAGTGTCTCCAATCCTGACCCGTGTCTCCAATCCTGCCAACTGTCTCCATTCTGCCCCCTGTCTCCAATCCTGCCCCTTGTCTCCATTCTGCCCCATGTCTCCATTCCTGCCCCTTGTCTCCATTCTCCCCTGTGTCTCCAATTCTGCCCTTTGTCTCCAATCATGCCCCTTGCCTCCATTGTGCCCCTTGTCTCCCATTCTGCCTTGTGTCTCCAATCTTGCCCCAGTGTCTCCATTCTGCTCCTGTGTCTCCAATCCTGCCCCTTGTCTCCATTCTGCCCCTTGTCTCCAATTATGCCCCTTGTCTCCATTCTGCCCCATGTCTCCAATCCTGCCCCTTGTCTCCCATTCTGCCCCTTGTCTCCAATCCTGCCCCTTGTCTCCATTCTGCCCCATGTCTCCAATCCTGCCCCTTGTCTCCATTCTCTCCTGTGTCTCCAATCCTGCCCTTTGTCTCCAATCATGCCCCTTGTCTCCATTGTGCCCCTTGTCTCCCATTCTGCCTTGTGTCTCCCATCCTGCCCCTGTGTCTCTAATCCTGCCCAAGTGTCTCCATTCTGCTCCTGTGTCTCCAATCCTGCCCCTTGTCTCCCATTCTGCCCCGTGTCTCCCATCCTGCCCCAGTGTCTCCATTCTGCCCCGTGTCTCCAATCTTGCCCCTTGTCTCCCATTCTGCCCCGTCTCCAATCCTGCCCCTTGTCTCCATTCTGCCCCGATTCTCCAATCCTGCCCCTTGTCTCCATTCTGCCCCTTGTCTCCAATCCTGCCCCATGTCTCCCATTCTGCCCCCGTGTCTCCCATCCTGCCCCAGTGTCTCAAATCCTGCCCCAGTGTCTCAAATCCTGCCCCCCATGCCGCTTTCAATTTAAAAAAAAAAAAACTTTCCTCTTACCTTGCCACGCTCCTTCTGCAATGATGATCCGGGATCCAGACATCTCAAGTGCGCACTTGCCAGCAAATGGCAATAATGTCGTATGCCGGCAACGTGCGCACTGACATCAGCTGCCAGCCTCCGATTGGCTGGCATCTTTAATTATTGCCGTTGCGGGCCCGGGCCCGCATGGCAAAAGAGTAACTGAACCTGCGTCTCAGACGCAGGTTCAGTTACTGCACGAAGCAGAAGCCTGCCACCGGGCCGGGGGCCGATCATCAGAAGTGACGGGGCTCGATGCGGGCCCCCTCTGCTGATCGGGCCCCATACGCCAGTCAGGGCAATAATGCCCTGATGACGGCCCTGGCTGATATTATTAAAGATGAGTCGGTAGGACCTTTTGGGGTCAAAGATGGACTCTAAATAAACTCCTAAATCTACTGCCAGTTTTTAGAAGAAACTTTCTTCCAGTAGTGGAAGAATAAAATGTCTGCATCAAAGTAGAGGCAGAGCAAAGTACTGCAGTGCGCAGGTGTCGGGAAAGGTCTGAGAAGCCCAGCGCCTGTGAACTGCAGTACTTTGTGCTGCCCTCAACAGGGCAGATAAAGTACGCCTGCGCAGGAGCCGCGACAGGAAGCAAGGAAGAGGACGTCATCGCATGAAGATGGGAGGCGCCGGACCCGGACCACGACGCCCATCGCACCGGACCACCCCCCCAGATGAGTATAATATAACTTGGTTTTCTTATCTTTCAGGGTACATCGGGGGCTTATCTACAGCATTACAGAATTTTTAAATGTGGATCTCCATCTGATAGGTTGCCTGCAGTGGAAGGGATGTCAGAGTCATTATATTATTTCTACTCTGTGAAAATTGATGCCACTTTAGTGGTTTGTGACAATAATTTTTTGAAATGTTTGCACACCAAGTTGGGTCTCCTTCATGTGTGTTGCAGTAAGACTCCCAGACTAGCAGGCCTGCATTTACTTTCTGTCATTTACTTGTGTTACTATCCTTAAATTTTTATAACATTCGTGGGCTACCATGCTGATATTTGTGCTAACTGAGTGTGTCTGGACAAAGAAGCAGTTTGAGCTATTGCATGAGGTATCAGGGCTCCCAGCAAAGAAGGCTTACACCACTCCCTCATCCACCTCTTCTTAAAGGGAATCTGTTACCCCAAAATTGGCCTATAAACTAAGGCCACCGGCATCGGGGGCTTATAAACAGCATTCTGGAATGCTGTAGATAAGCCCTTGATGTATCCTGAAAGATAAGAAAAACAGGTTATATTATACTCACCCAGGGGCGGTCCCGGTGCCGTCCGGTGTGATGGGTGTCGTGGTCCGGGTCCGACGCCTCCAACCTACATATGATGTCATTGCAGCGCCCCAGAGTCCTAGTCGTTGCAGTAATGTCGTTCTTCCACCAGGGGGAGCAATGTTACGTCTGATTGCACCAAAGGAGTTCACCCTGCCAGGTATCACAGCCACACACACACTTCACATGCCGGTCCACCAGGGGGAGCTAAGGGTTCTGTTCACCAGGCCACTCCTCACATAGGGTAAAACTGGTGGGTTGGTTAGGAAGTCAGTCAGTCAGAGTCGGAGAGTCGGAAGGAGAAGGAGAGGGAGAGAAGCAGACTGTGCTCGGCCCAGGGAATTCCTGTCAGGCAGACAGAGGAAAAAGGAAAGGACATCAGCGGCTCAGTAGGAAAGAAGGACACAGAGCTGCGCCTGCAACCCATGCGGCAGCCTCCTAAGATAGGACAAGAAAGGAAGTGTGCCGTAGTGAGTGAGCACAGAAGTCATAGCAACAGGAGTGAAACATCAGTGGGAGACCAGCTAGAAGCAGGCTGCCTCCATATGAAGTGCAGATCCGGTGGCCGGAACACCGAGGGAGTAATAGACTCTACGCTTTACTTCAGAGACCGGCATGGCAGTCGATTCCAAGTTGTCTGTCCGACCTAAACACCTAAGCAGACACGGTGGCAACGCGGAGGAGGGACGACACTAGGGTCCCTATAAAATAGCCTCAGGCCACCACCGTCATGCGGGTAAGTTCGATCCATCTGGGGGACAGAGAGAGAGAAGTAACAACAGTGAGGACCTTATGGTAGCTAATGCAAGTAGGGACCTACTACGTTACTGTGCGCAAGGGGAAGGCTACTGATTTCCACCTGGATAAGGACACTCTGGAATTGCCATCAGACCGGCCAGACTACCTACCCTGTCATCCGGCACTCTGGATTGTGGATGCTGAAGCCTTCAGTAAAGGTAAAGAGACTGCACCCATTGTGTCCTCGTTATTCACCGCGCCTTGCACCATCCACCATCACCATCTACACTTTTGGGAAGCCCTGGGGATATACTTCACCTGTGGGAAGGTATACCATCTAGCTGCCATTCCATCACCCCAGCGGACCCCTAAGCAGCGTCGGTCACCCTGACCGAATACCACAGGTGGCGTCACGAACACTACCATTATCTACGAACTCTGCCTTTTATTGGGCGCCCCTCATAGGGCTACGGTCCGGGTCTGGCCACCGTGACATCCTCGCTGAGGGAACTGAAGGACATTGTACCGAGTACCCCATTGCCCTTACATGGGGGCGATCCATCATCCTCTTCTTTTCTTCCTGCCGCAGCTCTTGCGCAGGGGTACTTTGTCTGCCCTGTTGAGGGCAGAGCAAAGTACTGCAGTGCGCAGGTGCCAGGAAAGGACCGAGAGGCTCTAAATACTGGCACAGACCATAATACCTCATGCATGGCCCATGGTTAACTTCTGCTGTGTCATTATCAAATTTCTACTGAGGGTTAATTGATGCCACTTTTCCTGTTGTCTGCCACTAATTTTTGGAAAAGTTTGCTCTCCAAGTTGGGTCTTCTTCAAGTGTGTTGCCTGAACTTGGCAGTAGGGTTGAGCGAAACGGGTCGAACATTTTCAAAAGTCGCCGACTTTTGGCTAAGTCGGGGTTTCATGAAACCCGATCCGACCCCTGTGCGGGGTCGGCCATGCGGTACGCGACTTTCGCGCCAAAGTCGCGTTTCAATGACGCGAAAAGCGCCATTTCTCAGCCAATGAAGGTAAACGCAGAGTGTGGGCAGCGTGATGACATAGGTCCTGGTCCCCACCATCTTAGAGAAGGGCATTGCAGTGATTGGCTTGCTGTCTGCGACGTCACAGGGGCTATAAAGAGGCGTTCCCGCCGACCGCCATCTTACTGCTGCTGATCTGAGCTTAGGGAGAGGTTGCTGCCGCTTTGTCAGAAGCAGGGATAGCGTTAGGCAGGGTCCATTAACCACAAAACCGCTTGTGCTGCAGCGATTTGCACTGTCCAACACCACCCTCGGTGTGCAGGGACAGTGGAATTTTTTTTTTTTTTTTTTTTCCCCTCAGCGCTGTAGCTCATTGGGCTGCCCTAGAAGGCTCCCTGATAGCTGCATTGCTGTGTGTACGCCGCTGTGCAAACCAACTGCTTTTTTCAAAGCACAAATCCTCTTGTTCCTTCCTTTCTGCACAGCTATCTTTTTTGTTTGTCCACACTTTTTATTTCATTTGTGCATCAGTCCACTCCTTATTGCTGCCTGCCATACCTGGCTGAGATTACTGCAGGCAGGGAGATAGTAGCTGCCTGCCATACCTGGCTGAGATTACTGCAGGCAGGGAGATAGTAATTGTAGGACATTCCCTGTTTTTTTTTTTTTTTTTTTTTTGGTGGGAGATTAAGATTGGCAATTTGGCATTTCTGCTAGAGTGCCATCCCTGTGTGTGCCATCTCTCTCACATAGTGGGCCATAGAAAGCCTTTTCATTTTTCTGTATTTTTTTTTGTGGGGTGTATAAATTCTCCCTGATAAAAATACAGTGGGAGATTAATATTGGCCTTTGGGCTTGTGTGCCAGTCCTGAGTGTGCCATCTCTCTCACAAATAGTGGGCCATAGAAAGCCTATTTTATTTTTTTTTGGGTTTTATAAATTCTCCCTGAAAAAAAGGGAGATTAATATTGGCCTCTGGGCTTCTGTGCCAGTCCTGAGCGTGCCATCTGTGCCAGTCCTGAGCGTCCCATCTCTCTCACAAATAGTGGGCCATAGAAAGCCTATTTAATTTTTTTTTTGGTTTTATAAATTTTCCCTGAAAAAAGGGAGATTAATATTGGCCTCTGGGCTTGTGTGCCAGTTGTGAGCGTGCCATCTGTGCCAGTCCTGAGCGTGCCATCTCTCTCACAAATAGTGGGCCATAGAAAGCCTATTTAATTTTTTTTTTGGTTTTATAAATTTTCCCTGAAAAAAGGGAGATTAATATTGGCCTCTGGGCTTGTGTGCCAGTTGTGAGCGTGCCATCTGTGCCAGTCCTGAGCGTGCCATCTCTCTCACAAATAGTGGGCCATAGAAAGCCTATTTAAATATTTTTTTGGTTTTATAAATTCTCCCAGAAAAAAAGGGAGATTAATATTGGCCTCTGGGCTTCTGTGCCAGTTGTGAGCGTGCCATCTGTGCCAGTCCTGAGCGTGCCATCTCTCTCACAAATAGTGGGCCATAGAAAGCCTATTTAAATATTTTTTTGGTTTTATAAATTCTCCCAGAAAAAAAGGGAGATTAATATTGGCCTCTGGGCTTCTGTGCCAGTCCTGAGCGTGCCATCTGTGCCAGTCCTGAGCGTCCCATCTCTCTCACAAATAGTGGGCCATAGAAAGCCTATTTTATTTTTTTTTTGGGTTTCAGAAATTCTCCCTGGAAAAAAAAAGGGAGATTAATATTGCCCTTTGGGCTTGTGTGCCAGTACTAAGCGTTCCATCTCTCTCTCTCTCTCAGTCAGTGGGCCATAGAACGCCTATTTTTGGTTTTATTTGTTTTCTAAATTCTCCCTGAAAAAATCATTTTATTTTATTTGGTTTCTAAATTCTTCCTGATAAAATCATATTTTTTTTATTATTTTTTTTTCTAAAGTCTCCCTGAAAAAAAAAAAAAAAAAAACAACCAAAAAAAACAGTGGGAGATTAATATTGGCCTTTCTGCTTGTGTGCCAGTCTTGACTCCTGGGTGCGTCATCTCTCAGTCAGTGGGCCATAGAACGCCTATTTTTGGTTTTATTTGTTTTCTAAATTCTCCCTGAAAAAATCATTTTATTTTATTTGGTTTCTAAATTCTTCCTGATAAAATCATATTTTTTTTATTATTTTTTTTTCTAAAGTCTCCCTGAAAAAAAAAAAAAAAAAAACAACCAAAAAAAACAGTGGGAGATTAATATTGGCCTTTCTGCTTGTGTGCCAGTCTTGACTCCTGGGTGCGTCATCTCTCAGTCAGTGGGCCATAGAACGCCTATTTTTGGTTTTATTTGTTTTCTAAATTCTCCCTGAAAAAATCATTTTATTTTATTTGGTTTCTAAATTCTTCCTGATAAAATCATATTTTTTTTATTATTTTTTTTTCTAAAGTCTCCCTGAAAAAAAAAAAAAAAAAAACAACCAAAAAAAACAGTGGGAGATTAATATTGGCCTTTCTGCTTGTGTGCCAGTCTTGACTCCTGGGTGTGCCATCTCTCTCTCTCTCTCTCTCCAATTGTGGTCCATAGAAAGCCTACATTTTTTTTCCTTGATTTGGGTTCCAAAATCTACCAGAGAAAATAACTCCATCAATCATTGGTAGAAAAATATTGGCCTCTGGGCTTGTGTGCCACTCCTGATTCCTGTGTGCGTCATCTCTCACTCAGTGGCCCATAGAAAGCATATAGTTTGTTACATTTGTTTTCTAAATTCTCCCTGCAAAAATCTATTTTTTTTTTTTTGGGGGGTTTCTAAAGTGTTCCTGAAAAAAATAAAAATAAAAAAAAAATAATAGTGTGACATTAATATTAACATTTGTGCTTCAGTGACAGTCCTGCGTGTGGGGCATCTCTCTAATTTGCAGCCACCAAAAAAAGAGTGTGTAACATTGGGCCTGATTTTCGCTGTGGTCTCACCAACCTGTAAAGGGGTAGCTAAATCATACTGAAGTTATAGCTCACCGTGTAAGTTGTGTGACTGCAACAAATAACGTTAGTTTGGTTACGTTTTTAAAACAATGAGGAAGTCTAGTGGAAGAGGTCGTGGCCGGGGGCGTTCATTGTCAGCTGGTAATGAGGGTAGTGGTAGTGGTGGAGCATCAGGTGGTCGTGGGGGAAAAAATATTGCACCTAAGTCTGGAGCTGTGGAGCCAGGTTCGTCGTCCGGCTACACAAGGCCTCGAACGCTCCCTTTTCTGGGATTAGGAAAACCGCTTTTAAAGCCGGAGCAGCAAGAGCAAGTTTTGGCTTATCTTGCTGACTCAGCCTCTAGCTCTTTTGCCTCATCTCGTGAAACTGGTAAAAGTAAAAGCAGCGCGTCGTTAGTGGATGTTCACGGTCAGGGACAAGTCACTTCCTTGTCCTCTTCAGCAAAAACAACAACAGAGAAGAATGCAGCAGGCGACACAACGGGTTACTCCATGGAGCTCTTTACACATACCGTCCCTGGCTTAGAAAGTGAAGCAGTTAACAGTCCATGCCCATTACAAATTGAATCTGACATGGAGTGCACTGACGCACAGCCACAGCCAGACTACTATGCTGGTCCTTTGACTCAGACCACAACATTGCCCTCGCAGGGTGCTGATCAAGAATCAGACCCTGATGAGACTATGTTGCCCCATCACGAACGCTATACCACCGAACGACACGGTGACACAGACGAAGTTGCGCAGGAGGTACAAGAAGAGTTATTAGATGACCCAGTTCTTGACCCCGATTGGCAGCCATTGGGGGAACAGGGTGCAGGCGGCAGCAGTTCTGAAGCAGAGGAGGAGGAGGGGCCGCAGCAGGCATCAACATCGCCACAGGTTCCATCTGCCGGGCCCGTATCTTGCCCAAAACGCGTGGCAAAGCCAAAACCTGGTGGAGGACAGCGTGGCCATCCGGTTAAAGCTCAGTCTGCAATGCCTGAAAAGGTATCCGATGCTAGAAAGAGTGCAGTCTGGCATTTTTTTAAACAACATCCAATTGATCAGCGCAAAGTCATCTGTCAAAAATGTTCTACTTCCTTAAGCAGAGGTCAGAATCTGAAAAGTCTCAATACTAGTTGCATGCATAGACATTTAACCACCATGCATTTGAAAGCTTGGACTAACTACCAAACGTCCCTTAAGGTTGTTGCACCCTCGGCCAATGAAGCTAGTCATCAACGCAACATCCCTTCCGGCAGTGTAGGACCACCATTTAGCGCACCACCTGCTGTATCTGTGCAGGTATCTTTGCCAGGCCAAAGCAGTCAGGGTCAGGGAATCACCAGTTTCGTAGTAGGAAACACTGCATCTAGGGCACCGGCGGCAACAATACCATCTCCCACCGTCTCTCAGTCTGCCATGTCCACCGGCACCCCCGCTAGTTCCACGATCTCCAGCTCTCCAGTCCAGCTCACCCTACATGAGACTATGGTTAGAAAAAGGAAATACTTAGCCTCGCATCCGCGTACACAGGGTTTGAACGCCCACATAGCTAGACTAATCTCGTTAGAGATGATGCCCTACCGGTTAGTTGAAAGCGAAGCTTTCAAAGACCTGATGGACTACGCTGTACCACGCTACGAGCTACCCAGTCGACACTTTTTTTCCAGAAAAGCCATCCCAGCCCTCCACCAGCATGTTAAAGAGCGCATCGTCCATGCACTCAGGCAATCTGTGAGCACAAAGGTGCACCTGACAACAGATGCATGGACCAGTAGGCATGGCCAGGGACGTTACGTGTCCATCACGGCACACTGGGTAAATGTGGTGGATTCAGGGTCCACAGGGGACAGCAAGTTTGGGACAGTTCTGCCTAGCCCACGGTCTAGTAAACAGTTGTCTGTAGCCGTTCGCACCCCCTCCTCCTCCTCCTCCTCGTCCTCCTGCAGAAGCAAGAGCTCGTCCACAGACCGCAGTCGCACAAACACTCCATCCGCACCTGCCACTGTTGCACACCAGGTCTCCCATTATGGGGCAGCTACTGGCATACGTCAGCAGGCTGTATTGGCTATGAAGTGTTTGGGCGACAATAGACACACCGCGGAAGTTCTGTCCGAGTTCTTGCAGCAAGAAACGCAGTCGTGGCTGGGCACTGTAGATCTTGAGGCAGGCAAGGTAGTGAGTGATAACGGAAGGAATTTCATGGCTGCCATCTCCCTTTCCCAACTGAAACACATTCCTTGCCTGGCTCACACCTTAAACCTGGTGGTGCAGTGCTTCCTGAAAAGTTATCCGGGGTTATCCGACCTGCTCCTCAAAGTGCGTGGACTTTGCGCACATATCCGCCGTTCGCCTGTACACTCCAGCCGTATGCAGACCTATCAGCGTTCTTTGAACCTTCCCCAGCATCGCCTAATCATAGACGTTGCAACAAGGTGGAACTCAACACTGCACATGCTTCAGAGACTGTGCGAACAGAGGCGGGCTGTTATGTTTTTGTGGGAGGATACACATACACGGGCAGGCAGTAGGATGGCAGACATGGAGTTGTCAGGTGTGCAGTGGTCGAAGATTCAAGACATGTGTCAAGTCCTTCAGTGTTTTGAGGAATGCACACGGCTGGTTAGTGCAGACAACGCCATAATAAGCATGAGCATCCCCCTAATGCGTCTGCTGATGCAAAGTTTGACGCACATAAAGGATCAGGCGTCTGCACCAGAGGAAGAGGAAAGCCTTGATGACAGTCAGCGATTGTCTGGTCAGGGCAGTGTACATGACGAGGTACCGGGCGAAGAGGAGGTGGAGGATGAGGAGGATGATGGGGATGAGTATATTTTTAATGAGGAAGCTTTCCCGGGGGCACGGGAAATTGGTGGCGTGGCAAGGCCGGGTTCTGGTTTTTTGAGGGACACAAGTGACGTAGATTTGCCTGCAACTGCCCCTCAACCAAGCACAACCGCAGATTTGACAACGGGAACTTTGGCCCACATGGCGGATTATGCCTTGCGTATCCTCAAAAGGGACACACGCATTACAAAAATGATGAACGATGACGATTACTGGTTGGCCTGCCTCCTTGATCCTCGCTATAAAGGCAAATTGCAAAATATTATGCCACATGAGAACTTGGAACTAATATTAGCAACAAAACAATCAACTCTTGTTGACCGTTTGCTTCTGGCATTCCCTGCACACAGCGCCCGTGATCGTTCTCACACGAGCTCCAGGGGCCAGCAGACCAGAGGTGTTAGAGGGGCAGAAATCAGAAGTGGCGTTGGACAGAGGGGTTTTCTGACCAGGTTGTGGAGTGATTTTTCTATGACCGCAGACAGGACAGGTACTGCAGCATCAATTCAAAGTGACAGGAGACAACATTTGTCCAGTATGGTTACAAACTATTTTTCATCCCTTATCGACGTTCTCCCTCAACCGTCATTCCCATTTGATTACTGGGCATCCAAATTAGACACCTGGCCAGAATTGGCAGAATATGCATTGCAGGAGCTTGCTTGCCCGGCAGCTAGTGTCCTATCAGAAAGAGTATTCAGTGCTGCAGGTTCAATACTAACAGAAAAAAGGACTCGTCTGGCTACCCAAAATGTAGATGATCTAACCTTCATTAAAATGAACCACAACTGGATTTCAAAATCTTTTGCCCCACCCTGCCCGGCTGACACCTAGCTTTCCTATGAAAAGGTCTTGCCTGTGGACTATTCTGAATGACTTTTCCAATCTCGTAATTTTCTTCACCTGATTGTCCAGCATACGACATGTTTCCACCTCACGAAATGGCCAAACTCCCCACACGGGGCCGTGCTATCGCCACTTTGCGCTTGGACCCTTGAGAGTGCTGTTTGTCTGAAGAGGTGGGTGTGGCCGCTTTTGGTCGACGGCACTGCCACTGGGTCCCTCATAGTACAATAAAGTGTCTCTGGCGGTGGTGGTGCGCACCCAACGTCAGACACACCGTTGTAATATGAGGGGCCCTGTGCCTGTACCGCCGGCCACAAGACAGTTCCCCCCCCCAGCTCAAACAGTGCTCTACCACTAGCAAAATTATCTCTCACAGCTTCACCAATGTGTAGTCTAGCCGCTGACATCCTTCAATGCCTGGCACTGACAATACCATTGTTTTGACATTTTTGTTATGTTAGGCCTTCGAAGCCTGTCTGCGGTCCCTTCTTTCTACAACTACTACACTGACCAGGCCACTGCTGGCCGTGTTACCCTGGAACCAATTTAAAAGTGCCTACAGTCAGCCCAATTTTGTTATGTTAGGCCTTCGAAGACTGTCTGCCGTCACTCCTTCCACTAGACTTCCACTGACCATACACTGCTGCCCATGTACCCCTGGAACCAATTTAAAGTGCCTACAGCCAGCCCAATTTTGTTATGTTAGGCCTTCGAAGCCTGTCTGCGGTCACTCCTTCCACTAGACTTCCACTGACCAGACCACTGCTGCCCGTGTACCCCTGGAACCAATTTAAAAGTGCCTACAGCCATGTGTTATTATTTTAGGCCTTCGATGCCTGTCTGCGGTCACTCCTTCCACTAGGCCTCCACTGACCACACCACTGCTGCCCGTGTACCCCTGGAACCAATTTAAAATTGCCTACAGCCAGCCCAATTTTTTTATTTTAGGCCTTCGATGCCTGTCTGCGGTCCATTCTTTCAACTACTACTACACTGACCAGGTCACTGCTGCCCGTGTACCCCTGGAACCAATTTAAAATTGCCTACAGCCAGCCCAATTTTTTTATTTTAGGCCTTCGATGCCTGTCTGCGGTCCATTCTTTCAACTACTACTACACTGACCAGGTCACTGCTGCCCGTGTACCCCTGGAACCAATTTAAAATTGCCTACAGCCAGCCCAATTTTTTTATTTTAGGCCTTCGATGCCTGTCTGCGGTCCATTCTTTCAACTACTACTACACTGACCAGGTCACTGCTGCCCGTGTACCCCTGGAACCAATTTAAAATTGCCTACAGCCATGTGTTATTATTTTAGGCCTTCGATGCCTGTCTGCGGTCACTCCTTCCACTAGGCCTCCACTGACCACACCACTGCTGCCCGTGTACCCCTGGAACCAATTTAAAATTGCCTACAGCCAGCCCAATTTTTTTATTTTAGGCCTTCGATGCCTGTCTGCGGTCCATTCTTTCAACTACTACTACACTGACCAGGTCACTGCTGCCCGTGTACCCCTGGAACCAATTTAAAATTGCCTACAGCCAGCCCAATTTTTTTATTTTAGGCCTTCGATGCCTGTCTGCGGTCCATTCTTTCAACTACTACTACACTGACCAGGTCACTGCTGCCCGTGTACCCCTGGAACCAATTTAAAAGTGCCTACAGCCAGCCCAAGTTTGTTATGTTAGGCCTTCGATGCCTGTCTGCGGTCCATTCTTTCAACTACTACTACACTGACCAGGTCACTGCTGCCCGTGTACCCCTGGAACCAATTTAAAATTGCCTACAGCCAGCCCAATTTTTTTATTTTAGGCCTTCGATGCCTGTCTGCGGTCCATTCTTTCAACTACTACTACACTGACCAGGTCACTGCTGCCCGTGTACCCCTGGAACCAATTTAAAATTGCCTACAGCCATGTGTTATTATTTTAGGCCTTCGATGCCTGTCTGCGGTCACTCCTTCCACTAGGCCTCCACTGACCACACCACTGCTGCCCGTGTACCCCTGGAACCAATTTAAAATTGCCTACAGCCAGCCCAATTTTTTTATTTTAGGCCTTCGATGCCTGTCTGCGGTCCATTCTTTCAACTACTACTACACTGACCAGGTCACTGCTGCCCGTGTACCCCTGGAACCAATTTAAAATTGCCTACAGCCAGCCCAATTTTTTTATTTTAGGCCTTCGATGCCTGTCTGCGGTCCATTCTTTCAACTACTACTACACTGACCAGGTCACTGCTGCCCGTGTACCCCTGGAACCAATTTAAAATTGCCTACAGCCATGTGTTATTATTTTAGGCCTTCGATGCCTGTCTGCGGTCACTCCTTCCACTAGGCCTCCACTGACCACACCACTGCTGTCCGTGTACCCCTGGAACCAATTTAAAATTGCCTACAGCCATGTGTTATTATTTTAGGCCTTCGATGCCTGTCTGCGGTCACTCCTTCCACTAGGCCTCCACTGACCACACCACTGCTGTCCGTGTACCCCTGGAACCAATTTAAAATTGCCTACAGCCATGTGTTATTATTTTAGGCCTTCGATGCCTGTCTGCGGTCACTCCTTCCACTAGACTTCCACTGACCAGACCACTGCTGCCCGTGTACCCCTGGAACCAATTTAAAAGTGCCTACAGCCAGCCCAAGTTTGTTATGTTAGGCCTTCGATGCCTGTCTGCGGTCACTCCTTCCACTAGGCCTCCACTGACCACACCACTGCTGTCCGTGTACCCCTGGAACCAATTTAAAATTGCCTACAGCCATGTGTTATTATTTTAGGCCTTCGATGCCTGTCTGCGGTCCATTCTTTCAACTACTACTACACTGACCAGGGCACTGCTGGCCGTGTACCCCTGGAACCAACATCAGAAAATATAAAAATAAGTATTTTGCTTATAAAAAAGAAAATACTGGTGAGATATCAAATGCAGACATTTTAACATTAAAAACAAACACACAACTCTAATCTGGTACAGTACTAAAAATGGCCACCAGCTACAATTACTTTCTCCTGCAAGTAGTTAACTGAAAGTTTTTTTAAATTGAAAACACACATATGGCATCCACCGAGTGTTGTCCTGTCGCGTCTTCTTTATATTATTGCCGAGAAGATGCAAAATAATGAAAATAATAAAATCATTAATTACCAAAATAATAGAGAAAGTCAACACCACATTGCAAATAAACATTCATTCCAAATAAAGAAGCAGGGCGCGTCCGAGGGTGAGTATATACCTAATAAGAATATAATCACCCTCGGACGCGCAATGCTTATTTCCAACAGCCTTCCTTCCTAAGAATCAGCCCTTCCGTCGTGTAGAGAGACGTTGTGTTACACTCCAAGGTGTTCCCCAGGTTGCCTTTCCTGAGCTTCGATCTTCCGGCTCTCGTTTAGTAGTTCTTGGAAACTACTCTGCATTAGGCCTTCAAATTGGGTATGGGGTGTAGAGAGATGGTGTGTTCCACTCCAAGGTGTTCCCCAGGTTGCCTTTCCTGAGCTTCGATCTTCCGGCTCTCGTTTAGTAGTTGTTGGAAACTACGCTGCATTAGGCCTTCAAATTGGGTATGGGGTGTAGCGAGAGGGTGTGTTACACTCCAAGGTGTTCCCCAGGTTGCCTTTCCTGAGCTTCGATCTTCCGGCTCTCGTTTAGTAGTTCTTGGAAACTACACTGCATTAGGCCTTCAAATTGGGTATGGGGTGTAGAGAGAGGGTGTGTTACACTCTAAGGTGTTCCCCAGGTTTCCTTGCCATTGCTTCGGTCTTCCGACTCTCGTTTAGTAGTTGTAGAAAAGTACACTGCATTAGGCCATACAAAATGGGTATGGGGTGGAGAGAGATGGTGTGTTACACTCCAAGGTGTTCCCCAGGTTGCCTTTCCTGAGCTTCTATCTTCAGGCTCTCATTAAATTGTGGTTAAATGGAACAACTGCATTTGGCGTACTAGTTGGTTTGGGGCCTACTATCGGTGTCTGCCACTCCTTGCTGTTCTCCTCCACTGAACAAAGCTGTGCCGCCTGTTTACTACGGTTGCCAATTTTGAACTGCATTTCGACTACTTACTGATTTGGCCCTACTCTCTGTGTCAGCCTCTCATTCCAGTTGTCCTCCACTGCAATGCCCCCTGGTTATTCCTGTGTTACCAATTTTGAACTGCATTTAGCCCACTTTCTTCTTTGGGCCTATATCTGTGTTTCCACTTCATCGTGCCCATTGCCCAGCCAGTGATAGATGAGTCTGCTGGTACATTGACCCATAACGCAACATTCCCCGTGCACGCTACACAACAACATTGTGACCCTGCTGAAAGTCAGGTTGCTCTTCCCGCATACCATACCACCTTACACGGGGACAAAGAGGAAGGTGCAGATGAAAGTGCAGGTTCCTTCATCAGGTGGGGGGAGGAATACTAGTTGGCGACGTCACTGGCACAGGGCCTCTCATAGTACGCAAAAGTGTTGCTGCCGGTGGGAGGCGCCCCCGCCGTGCAAACACACCGCTGTACTTTGAGGGGCCCTGTGCCAGTGCCAATGCCAACGAGTGGGCCCCCCCTGCTTGCTCAGGTTCACAGCACTTGCAAAGTTGAAATACTTACCTCTCCCTGCTCCACTGCCGTGACGTGGTCCAGATTTCCTGGGCCCACTAATTACTTGAACCAGCCCTACCCCCCACAACTTTAGCCAAATGACCCCCAATTTCAAATGCCTTCCAATTATTATAAGGTAAATTACGCTTGACAAGCTTCATTAAGAAGAATGGATGGTTTTGACATTAAAATGGCCACTCTAGGTGTTTTCCTGGCCCCCACTCACTGCCGACTATGCTGCCCCATTGACTTGCATTGGGTTTCGTGTTTCGGTCGATCCCGACTTTACGTCATAATCGGCCGATTTCACTCGACCCGACTTTGGACATAGTCGGGTTTCGCAAAACCCGGCTCGACTCTAAAAAGGTCAAGGTCGCTCAACTCTACTTGGCAGACCTCTCAGAGCACCAGGCATACACCTGTCACACATCCACCTGTTACTGATCAATGTTTCAGCTAGAAATGTTGGTCCAAGCCCTGTCCCAGGTCCTGTCCATTGCATCCATGCTGCACAATTATACTATTTGTACTCAGGGTCAATTGATGCCACTTTTCCTGGTGTCTGCCCCTAATTTGAGCTGTTTGGGAAGCTTTTGGGCCCCCGTTAAGGTATTGTCTATTGCATTTGGTTTTGCCTCCTATTGAATTCAATGGGGTTTGGGTATGTTCAAACATGTTTGGCAAATATCTTGACGTTTGCCAAACCAAACCTTGAAAGGTTCGCTCATCTCTAGTCCTTGGACACGAACACATTTTAGATAACAGTCCATCTAAGTGATGTTCTCCACCGTAATCTTTTTGTGATGTGCTCAATACAAATTGATTAAAAATTGTTTTTTTCCCTTTATTATAAACCATAAAGAAACAAAACATTCATATATGAAATACAGAAATAAAAATCATAATCTGATAAGAATTGTATTTTTTTCTGCAGGCCATTCTGGCATTTCTGAAACATAAGCTCCATTAAAGTTTATTGTCTGAAAAAAATGGAATAATAAGATACTTTTAAAGTAAGAAAAAAATCTAATTTATGTTACAATGCTCTAAAAGGGCATGTGCTATAATGAGGCGACTGAGGGAGACTAAATCGATTTTATATAGAGGTTATTAAAGATGTTTGAATTTCTGTTAAGTCTCTAAAACTAGATTTTTAATACCATATTCTAAAAGGTTTAATATTAAAACAGCACTAAAGCCTCAACTGTGGAAAGTTGGATCTATCATCATATTATGCAGTCCTATGTAAGAAAAGAAAAGTAAGAGGAAAGATCCAACCTTCTACTAGCCAGAATGAGATATTGTGCTATTTGGCTATTAAAGGGAATCTGTCAGCAGGTTTTTGCTAGCTCACATGAGAGCAGCATGATGTTAGAAATTATACCTTGATTCCAGCGATGTATCACTTAGTTTTCTGGGTGCAACAATTCTGATACAGTGAGACTTTTTAGATGTAGCATGGCTCAGAAAGATGCCCCAGCCCATACCACAGCTTTCTGTGTACATTGTATATTGACATTAACCTGCTTATCAGAGAAGGAGCATGGTCAGACTAGGGCTCTCGTGCACTGTGGTCCAGAGAATGATAATCTTCTGGTGATAAAACATTCAGTGTATGGAAACAACAGCACACATCCTAATAAGTGCCACATCCCTGAAATCTTTGTCTCATCTGCTATATTAAGCTGTCCTCAGATTACATAGCAAAAATCTGCTGACAGATTCCCTTTAAGAGAAATCAGAGAATACACTGGACACTTAGTGGTATCCATATCCTAATAAATTTGGCACATCTTAGTCCTGCATGCCTTTTCATTAAGCTGGCATACAAAACTCCAGTCCTAATGAATTGGGACCATAGTTTATGAACTTAGTGTATTCATGATGGGGATGTTTTCCCTGCATTGCTTGCAGTAATTATGCAATTCAGCCATCTGGCAATCCCTCTTAAAATGGTCTTATTATTGGGTGTTTAGGAGCCACTAATAATAATAATTAAGAAAAAGGAATCTGTCACCAAGTTGTTGCTTTGTAATCCGAGAGCAGCATGATGTAGGGGCAGAAATCCTGATTCTTGCAATCACTTACTCCGCTGTGTTTTGCTGTTCCAATACAATCAGTGTTTTATCAGCAGGAGATTATCACTGCAGGACAAGACTCCTCATGATTACTAGTCCAACCATGGCCTCTCACTAATTAGCAGCTTTCTGTCAACATGCAATGTAAAAAGAATGCTGCCAATTTGTGGTGAGGACAGAGCTATACAGGGCTCAGCATTCTGAGCTCTGCTAGATCTGCAGCTTAAAGTACCAACTGTCACAAGTGCAGAACCAGTAAAATGAGTGTAATATCATTGAGGGTCTTTGTCTCTACATCATGCTGCTGTCAGATAACATAGTAAACATCTGTGGGGTCAGAATCTCTAGTCTGTACAGGAGCTGGCTGGGTCTGTTGCCGTTTTTAGTGTTTTACCTTATTTCCCAGGTGAGTTGTTACACAACCATAACATTTAGTGCAGCACGTTGGCTCAGTGGTTAGCACTGTGGTTTTACAGTGCTGAGGTCCTGGGATCAAGGTTCAAATCCCACCTTGGACAACATCTGCAAGGAGTTTTTTATGTTCTCCCCCTATTTGTGTGGGTTTCCTCTGGGTACTCCAGTTTCCTCCCACATTCCAAAGACATACTGATAGGGGAATTTAGTTTGTGAGCCCCAATGGGGACAGTGATGATAATGTAAAGCGCTGCGGAATATGATAGCGCTATATAACCAAAAGCATAATAATTTAGCATCACCTACAACATATCTATGTGTGATGACCATCTGTTTATCCTGACCTGTGGAAACTCAGTTGTGTCTGGGTATCAGCAGGACTACGCTAAGCTTCTATGGCTACGATGATGGCGGCTCACGCGTGTAAACTTTACCAAGGGGCTATCTGTAACAGAGATTTCACTTGCTGACAGCTATATTATATGGAATAAAGCTATTGACATTGGGCAAAGTAAAATTAAAGGCAGATGTATTAAACAACATGAAATAGATTTTGCCATATTTCCTAAGCTGGATACATAAAGGCAAGACTTTACTATGATTCACAGATCCACAGGTCTTTCAGGTCTCCTACTCGTAATCAAAATGCCATCGTTGCGGAGATTTACTGTAACGTTACGAGCTGTCATTCATGCACATAAATAATAGGAGCTCATTATTTGTTGGGTTAAATCTACCCACAACCGTGCACGTGTCCGCAATACCTGGTTTTTCTCCTCCTAGCTATGGAACACTATGGAAGCTTACGGAAAGAAACCCTGGGTTTGTGTCTGTAGATCATAGGCAATAGCGGCCTCAGAAGTGGCTCTCGGGGCTGGAGGGTTAATCAATTTGTCATTGTTTTCTCTCTCACCAATTGTTCATAACTGGAGAGCTTTTAAAGTGCCATAGATCCTGATGTCCCAGTGTCATAATGTGACACTAATAGTTACACTCGGCTCAGCGAGCCGGCTCCTGGAGATGGATTGCTTTCTATGCACCAATTATAATCTGTCCATCTAAGTGATAAAGAGGGGGCGGCAGTGATGGGGAAAGGAGGAGTGCTATACCGGGACCCTTCTCTATCTCTACATAAAGAGAAAGATTTGACACCAGTTTATCTCTAATCTTCTGTCCTTCTATTAGGGTTAAGAGAGTACTGTAGAAAATCACTTTAACTTATTCAATCGTTTTAGTCCTCAAGGACCATTGTGTATAAAGGTGAAGCTCTCTTGGGACATGTGCACATTTATGCAGTTTCCAGGCAGTATTTGGACTCGCGTGACGAGCTGTATTGGGTAATGCATTGAATGTAGCAAAAGAGTTTTTGAATAAGCACACATGGTCATTCCAATCATGTGTATATACATATTTATTAGAGCTGGCTATAGTCCCCCATGCATTGACAACATGTGCTTTTGATCAATAACGGAGCTGCTTTATATACATTCTCAGATGAAGAATAATACTTTCAATGAGAATGGAAACTGTGGACTAAAAATGGTGTGAATCAATTCTCAGGACCCAATCCAGTGGCCGGGTGACCATCGGACGGGAGCCCTGAGAACCACTTCCTACCTCCTAGCATCTGCAGTTTTTCTTTTGATTATCCAGTCTGGGGCAACATCATAGTTGCAGCGTAATGCAAATGTGATATCATGCTCAGAACAGCTGTCATGTGCATGAAAATATGTGGCCTTAGCGCCAGAACCCGCATCAAGGAGAGTGAGGTCCTAGGTCGTACCTATATCATAGGCACAAGGGGGTTAAATCCTTCATAAATCCTTGACAATAGTCAACAATGACACAGAGGATTCACGAAGATCCCACCGCTGCCACCAATTTGTCAAGAAGAACACCAGAGAGATCATACAGGTGTAAAGAGACTGTGAGAAAAGACGAGCCATGCGCCTTTGGCCCCCATAGAGCAAGGTGCTAAATACCCCGGGCCCGTGACTGCTGCACGCATACCACCTAAGAAGCCCTGGGTGTGTGACCGTCAACGGTACCCTGACCTCCCAGTGCATATTTGTTGGGCCACATTGGGCCCCAACAGCACTGTGGCCTGTGCCTTACCCCCTACAGCTACCCCTGGACTAAGGATCCCGCAGAAGGCATCAGAGAATAACCTCTGCCACCAGGACTCAGCTCGACATTGTCTTTAGGACTACACCGGATCAACTCCGCGCTGACTGTTGTTGGCACCATAGCTTGTTTCGTGGACTCTACAGTCTGGAAATCGTCTGATTGGATATGATGCACCTTAAGAACTTTTACTGCTTTTGTAACCTGCATTATCCCCAACCCGCATTCCCTCTATTTTATATTACCTGCTTTACCTCTGTTGAACTGTTTATCTCCCTGCATGGAGTACATACTTGTTAAAGTAAATACGTTAACACTTGCTCTGTCTCCTGTCCGTCACTGCATCCCGCAACCTTCTCAGACAGATACCACCACTGCCACTAGTTTGTCAGGAAAAGGAAAGCTGCTGGCTCCAATCATCCAGACAATTACACAATTGACTGACAAGTGATGGATGAGACCACAGCTGCTTCCACTATTGGGGAACTCATAGTGAGTGTATGTATATACACCTCTGATTCCAATGCAAGGAATATACATATATACCCTGGTACGATCACTGCCAGCTCCACAATAACAAAAGGAACTACTAGCGGCCACCACCTATCTTTTATACAGGCCAATTGAACACCCGTTACAGGTAGCGTGTGACTTCAAGAGCAAGAGGAACAGTGTAATAGCATTTTATATGCTCAATTGGGAAAGGTAGGCAGTGTTTATAAAAAATATACAAAAATGATACAAAATGGGAACAAAACAATATGTTATGTACAATCACATACAATAAAAGGGATAATAAAAGAAAAGTACTAAACCTGTGTCATGGAAATGGCTTAGAGCTTAGCAGAGGAAGATACTCCTTAGGAAAACAGACAGAGCCCACAGCAAGCTGTACCTTCCAGGACTGACAAAATACAAAAACCCAAATTCTGTTTTTTAAGAGATCATGGTTACACCAACATACCTCCCCTTGGTGAGCTTAGATGGGGGCTGGTTGTGGGATGTACTAAGTCTGATACAATATTATGAGATCCCTACCTTTCAGGATATCTTCACCACGTGAGGTTCAAGGCTAACTATATTGTAGTCATGCTTCCTATCATAACTTTACCTTTCTGAAGAGATTAAACATGGCATGAATAGCATCATCCATCTGGCCGATATTAAGTTGGAGGGGTTGGAATGGCCTTACAGCAAAGTGAGTGAATGCGTTATGCTCGTCCCTTTGCTACAACACAGAAAATATTTCCCGAACACAGCTGCATGAATTGTGAGGCCACAAGATGTTGAAAAGGTGTTAGATTGGATGGCTGAGAGTGGCTCCAGTTCCTTAGCATTTTCTTCCACTGCAGAAAGTGCTGTGGTCTCAGCCTCATCTTCCCACTCACGATCAACAGTGCCACCTGCCTCCCTGCAAAGAGAGGATGTGACAGCATCACCACCACTGGTGTCACCGACCATCTCCACACCATCCCATGGAAGTGTTAAGCTTTCCATCCCCCAAACAGTCTAGAGAAAGAGGAGATACCCCCCTAGCCATCCACAAGCCATGGTCCTTAATGACAGCATTTACAAATTATTGACCTTTGAAATGTTGCCATTCCAGCTGGTGGAGACGGAAAGTTTTAAAAAAACTGATGGTGGTGGCTGTCCCACAGTACGTTGTACACAGCTGCCACTACTTTTCTAGGTGGGTCATCCCTGCCCTGCACAAACATGTTGTGGACTAAATGAGGTGTGCACTAAGCAACACCATCAGTTGCAAGGTCCACATAACCACCGATACGTGAACCAGTAAGCATGACAAGGGGCGTTACCGCTCCCTTACTGACTAATGGGTAAATTAAGTGGGGGCTGGAACAGAGGTGGAAGGTGTTCCATCTCATGTCCTGCCACCACCTAGTATGGCTGGACGTTTATCTGTTCTGGTTGCCTCCACCTGCTACTCTGCTTGCTTCACCGCCTGCTCATTTGGTCACAGGAAGACCTGCAACACCATCTTAAGCACAGTCAAGGGGAAACGAGAGCATGCTGTTCTTAAACTCCTTGGTTTGGGGGACAAGTACCACACTGCTCAGGCGCTGCTCACTGAGCTCAATCAGCAGACAGGTGAGTGGTTGGTGCCGGTAAAGCTCATGACCTGGTAGCGTGCAATAGCAGGAGAAATCTCGTAGCAGCTCTGAGCCTAGCTGGTTTGACACACATCCCTTGCCTGGCGCATGTGCTAAACTTGGTGGTGCAGAGATTCCTGAAAACTACCCACACATGTCGGAGTTGCTGATGAAAGTGCGGGCAGTGTGTGTGCACTTTCGTTGTTCTCACCATGCTGATGCTCGTCTGTCTGCGTTGCAGTGCCACTTTTGCCTTCCCGCTCACCGTCTGATATGTGACGTATCAACAAGGTGGAACTCCATTTTGCATATTCTGGAGAGACTGTGAGAGCAGCAGCAGACAATAGTGGAGTTTCAGCTGCAGCACTCATGGCTGAGTAGCTCTGCAGAACAGTCTCATTTCACCACTAATGACTGGGCCTCCATGCGGGACGTGTTTGCCATGTTGCTTTGAATATTACACCAATATGGCCAGTGCTGATGAGCCACTATGAGGTGGTAATATGTGGTCCGACCATAGTCAGGCAGTATAATTGATCTCTTGTATGCAGTATTATTGGTATATTGGTCATGATATAGTGGATTTTGTTAAGTAACAAAGTGGTGGTTTTACCCAGTTTAAGTATCGTGGATTTGTTCAGTAACAGTAGGACCATATTTGCTGTTTGATAACTAATATGACTACTGTTTAGAAGTATTACTTCAAAGATGTTTTCAGTAGGCTTTATATTTTTATCCCCAATAATTTTAATGGTGGGAGCAAACACATATGTCATAGAAACTCAAAAAGGGTGATTTGGAACAATTGGAACTGTAACTCGCAGGACACACCATATGACTGCATGGATCTCGTGGTGCGCAACTTCATGAAAGACAATAATAATAAATGTTTCAAAAAGTGGAAAAGTTAGCAGTCACCATCCATAAAAAATTAATTTTGCTGGAAAATCATTAAAAACAAGTTCAAGAGAGGAAGTGTTCAGCGCTGTAGACTATGGCCACTTTATGTTATTGTTATAAGAAATTGTAAATTTGTAAAAAAAAAAAATTTGGAGGGTGGGGGGAGTTTGTGTTACCATTTTTTCAAGACCGATAACGTTTATATTTTTCGTGCTATGGAGATGCGTGGGAGCGTTTTTTTGCAGAGTGTGATGATATTTTTATTGATCACATGTTTGGCTAGGTATAATGTTTTTGATTGCTTCTTATTTATTTTTATTTTATGTGGCATTGTGGCAATGAAAAAATGGTTTTTACCAACCAGGTTTATTCATTTTATATTTTAATAGATCATACTTTTATAGACACCACAATACCAAATTTGTGTATGTATTATATTAGTGGTGAAAAACAAGTAAAACATTTTTTTTTAAATTTGGGGAGGGGGGGAGTTGTGGAAACCATCTTCCAAGACCCGTAGTGCTTTCACTTTTTGGTCATTGAAGCCTTGTGATGGCCTTTTTTTTGCAGATCAAGATGATGTTTTTATTGATATGATTTTGGGATAGATATAACATTTTGATCGCTTGTTACAGCATTTTATGTGGCATTGGAGCAACCAAAGAAAATGTTATTTTGGCGTTCTTTAATTTTTTGCGATTACAGTGTTTACCAATCGGGTTAATTGATTTTATATTTGATAGATCAGACTTTTCTGAAAGCAGTGATACCACATATGTGTATTTTTTTATCTTTATTTTTAATGGGGGAAAGTGGGATTCTTCAAACTTTTATGTTTTTTATGCTTTTAATATTTTTTAAAACATTTTATCACAGTATTTGTTAATCTCCTTAGGGGAATTTGACATGTGATCAACTGATCGCTTGTGCTATATACAGCAAAGACCTTAGCACAGTCTCCTTTCAGGGGAGCTCTATAGTGACTGGCATGGAGTTCTTCAACAGACCCCCGGTTGTGATATCGACCTATTGGCGACCCATGATTGCATCACAGGTGCACAGAAGAGCGCATTGAATGACGTGTTCTTGTGCCGGCGTGTGATAAACGTCACTGTCAAAGTTTGACAGCAGTATTTAACAGGCTAACAATCGAGGGAGGCGCTTCACGCTAACCACAATTATTAGAAACAGGTTTCTGGCTGCAACACACCCTATGAGCCCGCTCCATACACCCACTATCAACATTTTTGCTGGGGGCAAGGGGCTAAAGCCCACGATGGCAAACACATGGGTCTTCAGTAGAGCACCAGCTGCAACTGTAACCTTTCATTAACCCAAGATGGCGTCGAGGGGGTGTGAATGGGTGCATGGAATGGTGCGCCCCTGTTCTGGCATGCTGTAAATGCTACTGTCACAGAATAACAGGCTGTTAGAGGCACATCTTGGCAGTGATACGCAGCCATTATCTGCTGCTCAATCTCTGAGCTCACCTCATACACCAGTTCCCAACTTGTGCTATGCATGTATGGTGGATGTCAAGATGGGATTAAAGAGTTTGTGCCAAGATTGGAAATATTATTCTATCCCCAAGTTAGAGGATATCTTCCTGATCAGTAGGGATTTGACCACTGGGACCTCCACTAATCCTGAGAACTGAACTCTGCAGAGTGGAGTCTAGGTCAAGCATGCACATCTCCGCTCCATGAGTTCTCAATGAGGCTGCTAGAGGTAGCTGAGCACTGCACTCTGTTGTCTACGACACGTTCAACAACATTTCATACATGTGCAATTACTTAAATGGCCATAGTCGCCATGTAGCCTTAGCCTGAATTTCAATACTTTGTCTTTCAGCAGCTTTGGAGTTTTTTTTTGTAATTGTGAAAACATAAAAAAACCTTATAAATTTGGTATCATCATAATCGCGCACTGATCCATAAAATAAACCACTATAGTAAGGAAGCGCCTCTGCGGTTGTAAACGTGCGGAGGCCATGTTGGGGCCTGCTAAGAAATCTCCCCCCCACCGCGATGAACCCCAAGTGACTCTCATGACTGATACTAAAATGTGTCCAGAGTAGTGTACTTTCTCTATGAGGTCCTACCAACTTTTCTATGAGGTCCTACCTACTTTTATCCCAGTCTCAGAAACTTGATTTGGGGTGTAGACCACACCCCAAATCAAGTTTCTGAGACTGGGATAAAAGTTATGAAATAAAAAAATATGAAATATCATCTTTGAATGTGAGTCCTGGGAAGCGCTGCCATTCATGGGCTGGATGTGCTTTTCTTGAACTACTCATCCTGTGTGAGCCTTACTCTGGCTCTCTCACTTGGATCCACCCGAGGCAAGCTGCAAGCCCTGTATATTGAAAAGTATCTCAGAGGGAATTTGGAGGATGCACGATCTAAAGCCATTTTAGTCTTTTATCAGGTGAGTGCATAAAATTGTGCACCCTTTAAAGACTATAATATTGTGTTTACGCACTTAGGGCGCCGCGATTTGTCTGTTCTTCTCTCCCAAACAGGGTTTTTTTGTATACCATTACACGTATGGTAGATTGCAAAGGAGAAAGTCAGTGAATTGTAATCTGCACCCAAGTAACCCTAGTCAAAACCTGTCAAATATCGTTGTGTTATTTTTGCACAATGAATGGCTTTTATACCCTATAAACATAGTAAAATACTCATCATTGACTACAAGTTAATGCTCCCACTTAAGTAAGATAAACAGTGTTAAATTCTCTAAAAAGGAGACCTGCTGTTATCTGAAGAGGGTTACAATGGAGTAACAAGTGTTTCCCATTTCCATGACACTTGTTAACCCATATATCACTAAATATTGAATCTTGTAAAAAAAATGTTATTAAAGTGCAATGTAAATAAAAATGCTGCGGCCCATTGTGATTAATGGGATTGTGTAGATATTTCTGTTGTGACATAAATCAGGGTTAACAGCTTCTTCGCTGATATGTTTATAGATGCAGACATGTCATCTCTGTGCTCTGTGCACAGCAAACATAGCACATGTCAGAGAGACCAGTGTGCAGGAGCATGAACATAGAAAGGAAAGACAGGACTAAATAGAAAACAAATATAACTGCAAAAAAATAATAATAATGGCAAAATATAAAATAAACATAATGGAAGTTTTTTGTCAGATCTCCTTTCTAAACTGTGGGTCCTTTAAAAGCTGAATGCTAGTTATCTCGATTCTGACGACCACATTAGACTATGTGCACACTTACCTTATTGAAGTCTAATATTTTTAGATGAGTAGACTAGCGCTGTCGGCAACATAATTATCAGAACTCATGGACAGATCCAGTTTAGTCAGTGGTAGCCACCAGTGGCATCCATTAAAAAAATGAATCCTGTATTATTGTTCTGGCTCCTTTATAAACAGAATGTACATGTGTTTTCAAAGAGGAGAGAGGAGAAAGCCGCTGCCAAACATCTCTAGCAGTGTCTTACCCTGGATTTCTTCTGTTGGGGGAGCATTGGGAAGCCTCCAAAGACATTAAGGCTCCCAAACACATTAGACTGGTATCGACGTGTTAGGCCAACAATCTAATGTGTGTAGGGACTCCCGATAAATGATTTCAGACATTGATTGGATGATAACTAAGATTAATAAAGGGGGTTGAAGACCACCATATACATTAATCTAACATCTGCTGAATCCACTGATAACGGGTTTGGCTGACAGTCTAATGTGCATGTGGGCACAGTTCAACTGATGGTCGAGGGGATATCGATCGGGCATGTATGATTTCGGACTGCCGGTCACACTGTTCTCCTGGAGATAAGCTCCTGGCCAATGTGTCAGTTGGTGGCTTTTTCAGTGCTCCTGTGTATGGGACAGTTGCCCAAAATGCCATCTAATGTCTTAGCCTATCATAGTGATACCGGCGGATTCATCCAACTTTAGTCTAATGTGTATGGAGTTACAAGGATACAACCTATTAGCTCAAGAAGCCCTTTTAGGCAAATAACAAAGGTTTATCTCCACCAGATTTTGACATTCAGAAGCTGCATCAACTATAGAAGCAAATGATGAGAAAATAATGTCTTCTATATCACAACGAGGTCTGCTCTGCAGAAAAGAATTTCACAGTTTACATTTGCGATTTGCAATAATATCTTGAATGCTACAAGAGTAAATATTTTCTATGTTGATAGAGTACAGCGGAAAATCAGTATAGGCACCATAAAATGTTAATTAATAGCAGACGAAAGAATAAATGTGTTTTCTTAATGAGAGTAATACATCTCCTCTATATTACTTTTGATACATTTATTATTAATGTGTCAGTCTACTTTAACTGCAACCAGATAACAGAGTCTTATAATAGTATTGTACGGTTTATATACATCCGAAGCGCCACGTGTGAGGACTAATTGAAATGATTAACAATATCACAGCTGATGCACAAAGGGGAAAGGATCTAGAACTGCGGATTGGAACAATATCAGACAAGGATGAAACACATTAAGTAAGGGTCATTCACTCACGCAGAGGTCACTTTCGATATAATTTTTTTTGGGAAAAGTGATAGCTAAAGGTAAAGTTGGCTTCAGACTACATAATATTATGGTCTGTACCCAACTGACTTTGGGTATCTTGATGGAAGCTCAGCAGCATCTCTGGAATTTTCTGTATGAGTCTGATGAATTACAATATGTAGACCCATTGCCAGGCAGCACATCACAGTCCACACTCAGGCCATGAAATGTAGATGTATAAAACCACCTTAGGTCTCATTTACTTTATCACACAGGGCCCTGTAGGTTTGGATTTCTTTTTCGCTTAATAATAAAGATTTTCATTTAAAAATTGCATTTTGTGTTTACTTGTGTTATCGTTGTCTAATATTTAAATTTGGTTGGTGATCTGAAACATTAAAATGTGACAAACTTGCAAAAGAAGAGCAAATCAGGAAGGGGGCAAACACTTTTTCACACAACTGTATATTTTGTGTTAAAGTCACAGTCAGAGTGCTGGAGGGAGATGCGTTTCATGTTCAGAGACTAGAAACTCAGAAGCTTCCTCTAGCACACAATTTGTTGAGAGAGGTTAAAAAGCCATTTTAAGGGCTTGGTTTTTGTAGTCAACCATAGAGCGGGTGGGAGGTTGTCCACCTTCTCTCCACCCCAGTCGGCCTTCACAGATTCATTGAGAGTTCTGTAGGGCTGGAAAGAGGAACTCCAGTGTTTTGTGTACTGGGAAGGAAAAGCTGAACCAGTGAGTGGTTACTATCCTGAGTGGGCGGATCTCTTTAGATGCAGAGACTGTATACCATTTTGTTCTGTACTTCCTGTTTTTGTCCAAAGGGCTGTGTTTACTTTCACTTCACGTTGGTTTATGCCATATGTCTAATAAACCAACGGAAGATTTAAAGAGATAGTCTTATCAGTTTTTTATGTTAAATATAGTTACGAAAATGTTTTCTAATTTGTATTTATTTTTACATAAATGTGTATAGTATATAAATTTTAAATAAAATTAATTTAGACATTAGGTCCTTTTCTGACACATTCCTTTTAAAAGGTTGAATATTGGCTATTTTATTTTTTTTATTGCATTCTTTCCTTTTCTGAAAAACATATATAGTGGAAAAAGCCTTTATGGATTGTTTACATCACATTGAATTTGTGTATGGCTTTAAAATATTTAGAATTGAGAGTCCTCAGTGGTTGATACCTTTTAATGGCTAACTGAAAAGATGGTAAGAAATTGCAAGCTTTCGAGACTACTCAGGTCCCTTCATCAGGCATAGACTAATAGAAATTCTGAAGAATCACATATTTATGCACAACACCGCACAGAAATAATGTCATAGATAAGACAGGTGACGTAAAGCAGAACTACGATTATATGAGTGATAAACAGTTACTGTATGTCCATAAATATTGGAACAGTTCATAGATAAGGAGTGTGAATGTTTTATTGCCTCTGATTGGGGTCTGGTTCTATGTTATGATGCCCCCACACGATCTGAGTAGCAAATTCCTTGATTGATGTAAAAATACATAAATCCATGCAATACATTTATTCCAGCACTGAGTGTGTCAAAGGTCATCATCAGCTTATATTCCCAGACTCTTCTGTCTCTCTGAGATTTGAAGTTACCTTTTAATACAAGTAATTTCATGTCCATAATGCTGTGATCAGGGAGACAAAAATGTATTGCCACAGGTAGATCCATTCTTTTTTCTCTTATTGTATGGCAATGAGAGTTCATTCTTGTTCTAGCTTTTGCCCTGTCTCCCCCACATACAGACCCCCAGTTGGACATTTAGTACAAATAATTAGGTACACCACATTAGAAGTGACGCAGCAGAAAGTACCTGGGATCTTGTAGTCCTGATGTGAATTGGGGATCTTTATCTTGTCCGTGGTCATTATAAATGGACAGGTTTTACATTTTTTCTGATAGTAAAGAAAGGTACCTGCAGCAGTTGGAGAGGACAGGGAGCTTCTGACAATGATGCTTCTTAGACTTTGGGGCTGCCTAAAGCACAGTAGTGGGGAGTCTGGAAAAATGGATTGTAAGCGGACATGTTTTTGTAGTAAAGGTTGTAATTTCCATGCAGCTCCCCTTAGCACCTCCAGATTTGGATTGTAGACGACTACTAGATGCAAGCGATTATTTTTTTCTTTAGCTTTGTAATATATCAGGTGATTCCTTAATATTCTGGTTGCTCTTGTAATTTGGTTTTGAATTGTTTTTGGATGGTAGCCCTGATTCAAAAAGGTCTTTCTGAGGCAACCAAGGTGTTCATCCCTATCCATGGGGTTGGACAGTGGCGTAGGAAGGGGGGTGCGGGGGGGGCGGTCCGCCCCGGGCGGCACAATGCTGGGGGCGGCCGGCGCTGCAGGAGAAGAAGATAAAAAAAAAAAATAAAAAAAAAGACGCCCCTTTAAATCTTCGGGCGGCGCCGTCCGCCACCACGACCAGGGCCAGCTCCCCCCACCCCCGGGTCCCGCCCCCGCCCCCGCCCCCCGCTCTAATACTCACCTCTCCTGGTTCCTGCGGCTTCAGCGTCCTCTGACTCTGCGACGTCTCAGAGCAGAGGGCGCGATGACGTCACTACTGTGCGCGCCGCTCTGCCTCTCTGTCCTGAGCGTCGCAGAGCCGGAGAGACGCTGACTGCACCGCACCTGCGCTGGGAACGGGAGAGGTGAGGATTTTACTTTTTTTTTTTTTTTCTTTATGTCTGACTGTCTGGGGCTGGGGCAATGCTGGAGACCATGGGGCAGATTGCTGGACACACTGGGGCAGTACTGGAGACCATGGGGCAGAATGCTGGACACACTGGGGCAATACAGGAGACCATGGGGCAGATTGCTGGACACACTGGGGCAATACAGGAGACTATGGGGCAGATTGCTGGACACACTGGGGCAATACAGGAGACCATGGGGCAGATTGCTGGACACACTGGGGCAATACAGGAGACCATGGGGCAGATTGCTGGACACACTGGGGCAATACAGGAGACTATGGGGAAGATTGCTGGACACACTGGGGCAATACAGGAGACCATGGGGCAGATTGCTGGACACACTGGGGCAATACTGGAGACCCTGGGGCAGATTGCTGGACACACTGGGGCAATACTGGAGACCCTGGGGCAGATTTCTGGACACATTGAGGCAATGCTGGAGACCCTGGGGCAGACTTCTGGACACACTGGGGCAATGCTGGACACTGGGGCAGATTGCTGGACACACTGGGGGTAATATACTGGACACACTGGGGCAATGCTGGACACTGGGGGTAATATGCTGGACACACTGGGGCAGACTGCTGGACACACTGGGGAAAGGCTGGACACTGGGGCAGATTGCTGGACACACTGAGGGCAGATTGCTGGACACACTGGGGGTAATATGCTGGACATACTGGGGCAGATTGCTGGACACACTGGGGGTAATATGCTGGACACACTGGGGCAGATTGCTGGACAACATGGGGGTAATATGCTGGACACACTGGGGCAGATTGCTGGACAACATGGGGGTAATATGCTGGACACACTGGGGGCAGGACTTGAGGCATGGGCAGAATGTATATACGGGGCACGATTGGAGACACGGGGCAGGATTGGATCATGGGGCAGGACGGATACGATGGAGGCTGGTGGGGCAGGATGGGGAGATCATATGGGGTAGAATGGATACTCATGAGGGCAGGATACGACAACACATGGCTGGAGCCAGGAATGAGATAAACGGGGCCAGGGTGGGGAATATTATTACCTTAGGGGATAATTAAGGGATATTGTTACTGCAGTGATGTATTTATTTTATTTTTTGAGTATACTGTTTTAAATGGGGGGGCGGTCCTGTTACTGTGCAGAGTGACACTATATCACCTTTTTTTCTTCATGTGGTGTAATGTAGAAGTTGTGAAAAATTAAGTAATGTGTTCTGCAAGCGGAGCTCGAGATAACTGTGTTATTTCCTGCAGAAACGAGTCCTGGCTGGAAGGAATGATGGCGGTCTGTGCTGGATAAAAGATGAAGGACTTCACCTAGAGACGTCACTGGTGAGTCAGTGTTACCTATACACTGACACTATACACTGTATACTATATAGAGGTCCTGTGTACAATGTCACCAGTGATCTCTGTATTACCTCTACACAGACACTGCATACTAAGTACAGATCTCCTGTGAATACTGGCACTTATGGTGATAGTATTGTGGTTTTTTTTTTATTACTGATCAGTATTGTAGTATTCAGTCACTATGTGGTGGTAATATGTGGTCTGGAAATGGTGCGGTGGTATTTGTCCCTTGTATGTAGTATTATTCGGTCACTATGTGGCCTGGTCATGGTGTGGTGGTATTAAGTCACAGGTGTGGCATGTGGGGGTGACACCATTAGGCCCAGTTTAAGTTCTACAAAACAGGAAAACCATTTTTGGTAACCTTTGTGTGTATTGAGCTGGAGGGGGGCAGGGGGGGGGGGCGCCAAACTCGGGAACAGCCCCGGGCGGCAAAAGCTCTAGCTACGCCTCTGGGGTTGGAACATATAAGATTGTATCTGATGGCTTGGCTGTAGACAATATAGGTTTTTTTATGTGTTTTGGATGGAAAGTGTCCCATTTAACCCCTTCATGACCCAGCCTATTTTGACCTTAATGACCTGGCTGTTTTTTTGCAATTCTGACCAGTGTCCCTTTATGAGGTAATAACTCAGGAACGCTTCAACGGATCCTAGCGGTTCTGAGATTGTTTTTTCGTGACATATTGGGCTTCATATTAGTAGTAAATTTAGGTCAATAAATTCTGCATTTATTTGTGATAAAAACAGAACTTTGGCGAAAATTTCACAATTTTCACATTTTGAATTTTTATTCTGTTAAACCAGAGAGTTATGTGACACAAAGTAGTTAATAAATAACATTTCCCACATGTCTACTTTACATCAGCACAATTTTGGAAACAAAATTTTTTTTTTGCTAGGAAGTTATAAGGGTTAAAATTTGACCAGCGATTTCTCTCAAATGGATCCTAAAATTTGTTGGGCAATTTCTCCTGAGTACCCCGATACCTCACATGTGGGGGTAAACCACTGTTTGGGCACATGGTAAGGCTCGGAAGGGAAGGAGCGCTATTTAACTTTTTGAATGAAAAATTATCTCCATCGTTAGCGGACACCATGTCGCGTTTGGAGAGCCCCTGTGTGCCTAAACATTGGAGCTCCCCCACAAGTGACCCCATTTTGGAAACTAGACCCCCCAAGGAACTTATCTAGATGCATATTGAGCACTTTAAACCCCCAGGTGCTTCACAGAAGTTTATAACGCAGAGCCATGAAAATAAAAAAGAATATTTCTTTCCTCAAAAATGATTTTTAGCCTGGAATTTCCTATTTTGCCAAGGGTAATAGGAGAAATTGGACCCCAAATGTTCTTGTCCAGTTTCTCCTGAGTACGCTGATACCCCATATGTGGAGGTAAACCACTGTTTGGGCGCACAGCAGGGCTCGGAAGGGAAGGCAAGCCATTTGGCTTTTTAAATGGAAAATTAGCTCCAATCATTAGCGGACACCATGTCACGTTTGGAGAGCCCCTGTGTGCCTAAACATTGGAGATCCCCCACAAATGACCCCACTTTGGAAACTAGACCACCAAAGGAACTAATCTAGATGTGTGGTGAGCACTTTGAACCCCCAAGTGCTTCACAGAAGTTTATAACGCAGAGCCATGAAAAAAAAAAAATTATTTTCTCAAAAATGATTTTTTAGCCTGTAATTTTTTATTTTCCCAAGGGTAACAGGAGAAATTTGACCCCAATATTTGTTGTCCAGTTTCTCCTGAGTACAATGATACTCCATATGTGGGGATAAACCACTGTTTGGGCACATGCCGGGGCTCGGAATTGAAGTAGTGACGTTTTGAAATGCAGACTTTGATGGAATGCTCTGCGGGCGCCACTTTGCGTTTGCAGAGCCCCTGATGTGGCTAAACAGTAGAAACCTGCCACAAGTGACCCCATTTTGGAAACTAGACCCTGAAAGGAACTTATCTAGATATGTGGTGAGCACTTTGAACCCCCAAGTGCTTCACAGAAGTTTATAACGCAGAGCCGTGAAAATAATAAATACGTTTTCTTTCCTCAAAAATAATTTTTTTAGCCCAGAATTTTTTATTTTCCCAAGGGTTACAGGGAGGCTCGGAAGGGAGGGAGCACCATTTGACTTTTTGAATACAAGATTGGCTGGAATCAATGGTGGTGCCATGTTGCGTTTGGAGACCCCTGATGTGCCTAAACAGTGGAAACCCCTCAATTCTAACTCCAACACACCCCTAACCCTTATCCCAACTGTAGCCGTAACCCTAATCACAACCCTAACCGCAACACACCCCTAACCACAACCCTAACCCCAACACACCCCTAACCACAACCCTAACCCCAACACACCCCTAACCCTAATCCCAACTGTAGCCGTAACCTTAATCACAACCCTAACCCCAACACACCCCTAACCACAACCCTAACCCCAACCCTAATTCCAACCCTAACCCTAAGGCTATGTTAGGGTTGGAATTCGTGTGAGATTTTTCCGCACCATTTTTGAAAAATCCGCGGGTAAAAGGCACTGCGTTTTACCTGTGCATTTACCGCGGATTTCCAGTGTTTTTGGTGCGGATTTCACCTGCGGATTCCTATTGAGGAAGAGGTGTAAAACGCTACGGAATCCGCACAAAGAATTGACATGCTGCGGAAAATACAACGCAGCGTTTCCGCGCTGTATTTTCCGCACCATGGGCACAGCGGATTTTGTTTTCCATAGGTTTACATGGTACTGTAAACCTGATGGAACTCTGCTGCGAATCCGCAGCGGCCAATCCGCTGCGGATCCGCAGCCAAATCCGCACCGTGTGCACGCACACGCTGCGGAAAACGCTGCGGATCCGCAGCAGTTTCCCATGAGTTTACAGTTCAATGTAAACCTATGGGAAACAAAAATCGCTGTACACATGCTGCAGAAAAACTGCACGGAAACGCAGCGGTTTACATTCCGCAGCATGTCACTTCTTTCTGCGGATTCCGCAGCGGTTTTACAACTGCTCCAATAGTAAATCGCAGTTGTAAAACCGCAGTGAAATGCGCAGAAAAACCGCGGTAAATCCGTGATAAATCCGCAGCGGTTTAGCACTGCGGATTTATCAAATCCGCTGCGGAAAAATCCGTGTGCACATACCGAAACCCTAACCCTAACCCTAGTTCTTACCCCAACCTTAGTGGAAGAAAAAAAAATGTATTTATTTTATTATTGTCCCTACCTATGGGGGTGACAAAGGGGGGGGGGGTCATTTAGTATTTTTTTTTATTTTGATCACTGTGAGGTTTTATCACAGTGATCAGAATGCACTTGAAACGAATCTGCCGGCCGGCAGATTCGGCGGGCGCACTGCGCATGCGCCCGCCATTTTGGAAGATGGCGGCACCCATGGAGAAGACGGACGGACCCCGGGAGGCTCGGTAAGTATGATGGGGTGGGGAGGGGACGGGGGGGTGGATCGGGGCACGGGGGGGTGGATCGGAGCACGGGGGGGGTGGATCGGAGCGCGGGGGGTGGATTGGAGCATGGGGGGCGGATCGGAGTATGGGGGCTGGATTGGAGCACGGGGGGTGGATTGGACCACGGGGCATGCGCCCACCATTTTGGAAGATGGCGGCGCCCATGGAGAAGACGGACGGACCCCGGGAGGCTCGGTAAGTATGATGGGGTGGGGGGGAGCATGGGGGGGTGGATCGGAGCATGGGGGGGTGGATCGCAGTGCGGGGGGGTGGATCGCAGTGCGGGGGGGTGGATCTCAGTGCGGGGGGGTGGATCGCAGTGCGGCAGGGTGGATCGCAATGCAGGGGGGTGGATCGGAGTGCGGGGGGGTGGATCGGAGTGCAGGGGGGTGGGATTGGAGCACGGGGGTGGGATTGGAGCACGGGGGGAGCGGACAGGAGGACGGGGGAGCGGAGCACAGGACGGAGGGGAGCGGACCACAGATCGGAGGGCTGGAGGGGCGATCGGTGGGGTGGGGGCACATCAGTGTTTCCAGCCATGGACGATGATATTGCAGCATCGGCCATGGCTGGATTGTAATATTTCACCAGTTTTTTAGGTGAAATATTACAAATTGCTCTGATTGGCAGTTTCACTTTCAACAGCCAATCAGAGCGATCGTAGCCACGAGGGGGGGGGGTGAAGCCACCCCCACGGGCTAAAGTACACCCTGCAGGCCGGGTGAAATTACAGTTAACCCTTTCACCCAGCCTGCAGGAGCCCAATCCGGCCATGAAGCATATGCTGCGTCACAGGTTGGAATGGCACAGGTTTTCATGACGCAAACGGTGCGTCAAAGGTCGGGAAGGGGTTAAAAGGTATCAACCACTGAGGACTCTCAATTCTAAATATTTTTCTATCCACTGGCTAACACGGTACTAAGATAAATATCTTTCCTGTATCTATATGGATTTATAAATAAAAGTTTGATTTTCTCAAAAAATCAGGACTCTCCTTTCGAAATTTTTGTAAGAGGGCAAAATTCTTGTCCTGGCCATTAGCTCATCATAGAACATCTGCCCTATATCTCTCTAGGAGAGCGTCAGTAATTGGAGCCATAAAGTATGTTAGGTCAGTCCCTTCTCATCTAATAGACAGTTGGGACTTATTAATTTTCTTTTAGGTGGTAGTGGGCCCCTTCCCTATCGGGCTCCTGTGCAGCTGCATAGGTAACATATTTGGCAATTCTACCCTAAGAAAGGCATAACTTGCTTTATACTAGTTATTCCCACATAGCATGGCATCACACACGTATGCTATGTAATCACACCTGAACACACATAGACTGTGATGCATATATACACAAGCTCTTCACACACAAAATATCATACCCTTAAAATAGCTTCACATTCCTTCCTTAGGGCCTCACTGACCCGCTTTCTCTCTTGAAAAGGCAACTTCTCTTTCAGCACCAATACACCCACATATGACCAGTGCCTGCTGCTGACAAACTGCTGACAGGTAGTAGACTGGGACTCAAACTATGGTCAACTTAACCCACAATCTACAAAAAAAATTAATTGTGAATAGCACCATAGACTTTCATGGGTAGATGTTCTATCCATAAAAACCACAGATAAAACACATACGTGGTTCACGGAAGTCTGAATAAAGCCTTTAAGCTGTGTTCACATGCACTGGCTAAGCCATGTACCAGAATGGCCAGAAACATGGTAGTCACCAAGCTTTTAAAAGCTCAGATTCTACAGATAGTCGGCATACTCTATTCCATGAGTTAGGGTCTCGCTCACACGAGCGTATAAATTGGACTAGTGCAATGCAAGAAAACATCTCTGACAAATGCTAGTAAATGAGTCAGTGCTCATCTGCGAGCTTTTCCTCAGCTCTAATTGGACTAAGAAAAGAATCACAGCATGCTGCAAATGGATGCGAGAATCAGACCGCTCTCACCAATGCAAGTCAATGAGTGCCAGAAAAAAATCAGACAGCACACAGACCATACATGTGCCATCCAATTTGTACGCACACATATCAAAGGAAACCTGACATTTCATCAGCCAAGTATGGTAAATTCACAGCCTGGACCGTTAGAATAGAATAAATAAAATAGGTACAGTATATAGATAGAATAGGAGAGATATTTGTTCTATAGATATTTTTGTCACAATCCCCGACATATAATAAACTAGCAACATTTAGTGCCTTTCATGAGACACTAAAAGGTTTTTTTTTAGGCTTATTTAACATCTATAATATAACGCTGGGAGCGTCACTCTGTCCAAAGACTTTATAGACTGCGCAAGCGCAAGCGCCAGCGCAGTCTGGCCCCCACAGAGTGACGCTCCCAGGAGATCGCGGTATGCGTAAACACTGAACGCACACCGCGATCTCCAAAGGAGAGGCAGGGTCCGCCAGGAGGGTGAGTACATTCACCTGTCCCCCGTTCCAGTGCTGCGTGCGGCTCCGTCTCCGTGTCCCGTTCCTCTGCGTGTGACGTTCACAGTTCACAGGGTGCGATGACGCGCTTAATGCGCCTCCGCCCTCTGACTGAACAGTCACAGCCAGAGGAGCCGGAAGAAGCGGCGGGCAGCGCTGGAACTGGACAAACAGGTGAGTATAGCAAGTGCTGGGGGGCCTGAGCTGGCGGCGATACCGGCACCTACCCCCACAGCGCGCCAGTGTCCCCGCCTGCTCAGGCCCCCCAGCACTCGACGCCCAGCGACGATAGGTGAGTATGGTTTTTTTTTTTATATATCGCAGCAGCATACGGGGCATATACTGTGGAGCATCTTATGGGGGCCATAAACCATAATGGAGCAGTGTACGGGGGCATATAATATGGAGCATCTTATGGGGGCCATCAACCATAATGGAGCAGTGTACGGGGGCATATATTATGGAGCATCTTATGGGGGCCATAAACCATAATGGAGCAGTGTACGGGGGCATATACTATGGAGCATCTTATGGGGGCCATCAACCACAATGGAGCAGTGTACGGGGGCATATACTATGGAGCATCTTATGGGGGCCATCAACCATAATGGAGCAGTGTACGGGGCATATAATATGGAGCATCTTATGGGGGCCATAAACCTTTATGGAGCAGCGTATGGGGCATATGGATGGGAGCAGCAAATTAAAGAATGGTGGCGCAGGATGGGAGCAGCACATGACAGAACGGGGGCGCAGGATGGGAGCAGCACATGACAGAACGGGGGTGCAGGATGGGAGCAGCAAATGACAGAACGGGGGCGCAGGATGGGAGCAGCACATGTCAGAATGGGGGCGCAGGATGGGAGCAGCACATGACAGGATGGGGGCGCAGGATGGGAGCAGCACATGACAGAATGGGGGCGCAGGATGTGGAGGCGCAGGATGGGAGCAGCACATGACAGAATGGGGGTGCAGGATGGGAGCAGCACATGACAGAATGGGGGTGCAGGATGGGAGCAGCACATGTCAGAATGGGGGTGCAGCATGGGAGCAGCACATGTCAGAATGGGGGCGCAGGATGGGAGCAGCACATGACAGAATGGGGGCGCAGGAAGGGTGCAGCACATGACAGGATGGGGGTGCAGAATGGAAGCAGCACATGACAGGATGGAAACCATATACCAATATAAATGCTCGCCACCGGGGCATAGAACGGGTTCAATAGCTAGTATTAAATAAATAAAAATGACATGGGGTTATCCCCAATTTTTGATATGTTTTAACCAGCCTGATATAGGTTAAATAAGGCTAAACATCCTTTAGTGCGACATAAAAATCACAAAAGGGTGAAAGTTTATTATATGTGGGGGGCTTGTGAAATTATATGCCTACAGGATATCTATCTATTCTATCAAGCTATTTTATCTGTTCTATCTATTCTATTTATCTATTGTTATTATTATCTATTCTTTCTATCTATTCTGTTCATTAACTGTTAAATTTATCTTTTCTATTTATCTATCTCTGTATATAAGATCTGTATATAAGATTGCCTTAACTAGTTTGTTAGTATCTCAGGGGCTAAGCTTTCATTTTTTCATTGCTATATGATTAATGTTTATCATGACTCAATGATTTTGGCACAAATACTCTGGGAATGTACTCCTGTTTTTCATATAATTGTGCACTTTATGTGTCACTATTTGCCCCATGAGCCACTCTCTATATGAATATAAGCTACCATGGGTCAGGTATTTTACCGTTCTCTGCATATATGTAAATTTGTTGTTGTTTTTTTTAACCTCTGGGCTCGTTGTATTCTAGAGGCCATACATATATTGTCGCATGGTTATATCTTCTATGCCTGTTATGATTTGATGGCATTCCTGTTTTCTACGTGTTATGCATCTAATATATTTCTATTAGCCCCATGAGCCAATATTCATATGAGTAAAGGGTATTGAATCAGGCATTACACCATTATTGAGCTGTGATACGCTTATTATTGTTTATGGACAAGGTTTATGTGTTGGTTTTTTGCTTTTAAATATGTTTTTAACTTGTGTGGTGTGCTAATAAAAACCTTTTTTCATATATGGTCTATTGTAACTTATATATTCATGAGGTGTGCATTATTGAAGTGGTGCTTTTCTTCTCTTTATGCATTCTCCCAAGGAACTAATCTAGATGTGTGGTGAGCACTTTGAACCCCCAAGTGCTTCACAGAAGTTTGCAACGCAGAGCCATGAAAATAAAAAATATTTTTTTTCCTCAAAAATTATTTTTTAGCCGGCAATTTTTTATTTTCACAAGAGTAACAGGAGAAATTGGACCCCAAAAGTTGTTGTTGAGTTAGACCTGAGTACGTTGGTACCCCATACATGGAGGGAGAGCTCAGAAGGGAAGTAGTGACGTTTTGAAATGCAGACTTTGATGGAATGGTCTGCAGGCGTCATGTTACGTTTGCAGAGCCCCTCATGTGCCTAAACAGTAGAAACCACCACAAGTGACCCCATTTTGGAAACTAGACCCCCAAGAAACTTATCTAGATGTGTGGTGAGCACTTTTTACCCCAAGTGCTTCACAGAAGTTTATAATGCAGAGCAGTGAAAATAAAAAAATCATTTTTTTTCCTCAAAAATGATTTTTTAGCCCACAATTTTTTATTTTTACAAGGGTAACAGGAGAAATTGTACCCCAAAAGTTGTTGTCCAGTTTGTCCTGGGTATGCTGATACCCCATATGTGGGGGTAAACCACTGTCAGGGCTCAGAAGGGAAGTAGTGACGTTTTGGAATACAGACTTTGATGGAATAGTCTGCGGACTTCATGTTACGTTTGCAGAGCCCCTGATGTACCTAAACAGTGGAAACCCCCCACAAGTGACCCCATTTTGTAAACTAGACCCTCCCAAGGAACTTATCTAGATGTGTGGTGAGCTCTTTTTACCCCCAAGTGCTTCACAGAAGTTTATAACGCAGAGCTGTGAAAATAAAAAATCTTTTTTTCCTCAAAAATGATTTTTTTAGCCTGCAATTTTTTATTTTCACAAGGGTAACAGGAGAAATTGGACCCCAAAAGTTGTTGTCCAGTTTGTCCTGAGTAAGATGATACCCCATATGTGGAGGGGAACCACTGTTTGGGCACACGTCGGGTCTCGAAAGGGAAGTAGTGACGTTTTGGAATGAAGACTTTGATGGAATGGTCTGCGGGCATCATGTCACGTTTGGAGACCCCCTGATGTGCCTAAACAGTAGAAACCCCCCAATTCTAACTTCAACCCTAACCCCAACACACGCCAAACCCTAGTCCCAACCCTGCCCTTAACAATAATCCCAACCCTAACCCTACCCCTAATCCCAACCCTAATCCTAACCCTACCCCTAATCCCAACCCTAAACTTACCCCTAATCCCAACCCTAACCCTACCCCTAATCCTAACCCTAACTTTATCGCCAACCCTGTGAAGGTGATATCAAAGAAGGGGTCCTATGTTAACATGTAACTTGGCCTGCTAGGAGGTTTTGGAGTTAAATAGCTTTTTTGTTCAGTGAATGTGACCTCCTAATGCTGCAAATTCCACAAATAAGCATTTCCAGTTCTTTAAAACATATCAAACATTTAGAAATTCTACTGTGCCTACTAATTTGGAACAGCGCATTTTGAGTTTTTATTCATTCTCGAGATTATACTGTTATCATTGGGAGGTTTCTTCAATAAAATTCGATGTATACTCTAACGGGTGATGACTTTTATTAGACTGACTGTCATTTGCATCGACCATTTAGGAAAATCCGACAAAAATGTCATTTGCATAATAATTTGGAACATGGTGTACTGAAGGACTGCTCGGCACAAGGCTGCCACAACACTAACACCCACCCAGGACCCACAATTGTCTGTAACATGCCAGGGTGTCGGACACATAACCTTGCCTACGGCTACCGCATTGGGCACCGTTACATTCATACTCACCAACATTAGATTTGTTAACATAGAGATGTTTAAATCCCACCTCCCAATCTCACCTGGAAATTGCCTTGATCCGCCTGAGGACACCCAATTTATGAGGTATTTGCATAAACCCTATTGCTGGCGCATAGCAAATGTGGTGCCAATATTCAAAAAGGGCCCTAAAAGTGAACCTGGAAATTATAGGCCAGTAAGTCTAACCTCTATTGTTGGTAAAATATTTGAAGGGTTTCTGAGGGATGTTATTCTGGATTATCTCAATGAGAATAACTGTTTAACGCCATATCAGCATGGGTTTATGAGAAATCGCTCCTGTCAAACCAATCTAATCAGTTTTTATGAAGAGGTAAGCTATAGACTGGACCACGGTGAGTCATTGGACGTGGTATATCTCGATTTTTCCAAAGCGTTTGATACCGTGCCGCACAAGAGGTTGGTACACAAAATGAGAATGCTTGGTCTGGGGGAAAATGTGTGTAAATGGGTTAGTAACTGGCTTAGTGATAGAAAGCAGAGGGTGGTTATAAATGGTATAGTCTCTAACTGGGTCGCTGTGACCAGTGGGGTACCGCAGGGGTCAGTATTGGGACCTGTTCTCTTCAACATATTCATTAATGATCTGGTAGAAGGTTTACACAGTAAAATATTGATATTTGCAGATGATACAAAACTATGTAAAGCAGTTAATACAAGAGAAGATAGTATTCTGCTACAGATGGATCTGGATAAGTTGGAAACTTGGGCTGAAAGGTGGCAGATGAGGTTTAACAATGATAAATGTAAGGTTATACACATGGGAAGAAGGCATCAATATCACCATTACACACTGAACGGGAAACCACTGGGTAAATCTGACAGGGAGAAGGACTTGGGGATCCTAGTTAATGATAAACTTACCTGGAGCAGCCAGTGCCAGGCAGCAGCTGCCAAGGCAAACAGGATCATGGGGTGCATTAAAAGAGGTCTGGATACATATGATGAGAGCATTATCCTGCCTCTGTACAAATCCCTAGTTAGACCGCACATGGAGTACTGTGTCCAGTTTTGGGCACCGGTGCTCAGGAAGGATATAATGGAACTAGAGAGAGTACAAAGGAGGGCAACAAAATTAATAAAGGGGATGGGAGAACTACAATACCCAGATAGATTAGCGAAATTAGGATTATTTAGTCTAGAAAAAAGACGACTGAGGGGCGATCTAATAACCATGTATAAGTATATAAGGGGACAATACAAATATCTTGCTGAGGATCTGTTTATACCAAGGAAGGTGACGGGCACAAGGGGGCATTCTTTGCGTCTGGAGGAGAGAAGGTTTTTCCACCAACATAGAAGAGGATTCTTTACTGTTAGGGCAGTGAGAATCTGGAATTGCTTGCCTGAGGAGGTGGTGATGGCGAACTCAGTCGAGGGGTTCAAGAGAGGCCTGGATGTCTTCCTGGAGCAGAACAATATTGTATCATACAATTATTAGGTTCTGTAGAAGGACGTAGATCTGGGGATTTATTATGATGGAATATAGGCTGAACTGGATGGACAAATGTCTTTTTTCGGCCTTACTAACTATGTTACTATGTTACTATGTTACCCTGCCTGTCATCCGTGTGCTGTCCATGTATTTAGCTCCATCCATCTTCCTATAATGTTTATAGGACAAACTCTGTCATTAATTTTTTATCCATACCGGAAAATCTTTGTTAACAAATGGGTAAGCGTAAGCTGAAGGTTTGTGGTACTTCCTGATGAAGAAGTCATAGAACTTCGAAAGGCGTAGAATAAGCCACACTTCTTTATCACAATATGTCAGGATCTTCAGTTATTCGGCAGTGCAGAGTATATCCACGCTTACCCATTTGTTTTCTACAGTCTGGTCACTTGTGGACCTGTGGATCTGCTGCAGAGGATAATCCTACATGCTATAATAATAGCTCTATCTGGTGAGTACAATTTAATTGTGCTAACCCCAACTGTCTCGGATAAGACCCTATTTTGCGCTATTTTCCCCAGCATTATTCATTGGAAAATCTTTGATGACACACTGACGCTAATATCGGACACATAGATGACACACTGACGACACATTGATGACACCGGTACCATTTTTTCACGTACGAGTTTAAATACATTCACACAGTTACGATTTGGTCAGTATTTTACATCAGTATTTGTAAGCTGAAATCAGGGATGAAACAATTAGAGGAAAAGTATAATAGAAACACGTCACCACTTCTGTATTTATCACCCACTCCTGGTTTTAGCTTACAAATACTGAGGTAAAATACTGACCAAATACTGAACATGTGAACGTCGTCTTAGACTGAGCCGATTGCAGCAAGACCACTGAGAGAAAATAATCAAAAGTTTTGCATGTGGTAATATTATTTCAGTAAAAGCTATTTTTTTCTTATCTACCATAATTTTACAACTGGATACTAAATTACATATTGTCTAATTATTTTTATTTCATACTTATCCAGGAACTGATACCATGATTTCCTATGGGAGCAATTTTGGAATTCGATGCTTTACTTGTGCCGTAGGACATCTACTTTGGCCCGTCAGCATCTTTCTTTCAGATTAATCATTCAGGTGTCTGTTTTTAACGTACACATTCAAACGTCTTTTTCATGGATGGAAAACATATCCCTCATAGTCAATGGTGCCGTTCCTATGTCTGTGTTTGCTTGCACTCGGTGTGTCTGCAGAACAATCACAGAGACGTGTCCATTTTTACTCCAAGTTACAAACCCCAATTACCCATTCAAGTCTATACACGTCTATGGGTCCGCGATCACTGACATCACACATTGCCATCAATGTGTCGTCTGTGTGATGTCAGCTTTTAACATTGCAGTGAACAGAAGTTTTGTAATTAGTGTGGAGCGAGCATGCTCGGAAAAGGTGTTATCCGAGCATGCTGGAGTGCTAACAGAGTGTCTTCGGCATGCTCTAATATTGTTTGCGTCCCTGCATGTCTCTCGTCTGTTCGACAGCCGCATCACATGCAGGGAAGCCCTAACAAACAGGTAATCCCTGTATGTGTTGTGCCTGTCAATCAGCCACGAGACAAGCAGATACGGGGACTCAAACATAGTATTAGAGCACACCGAAGTCACTCTATTAGCACTCAAGCATGCTCGCTCATCATTTGTAATTTTTTTTATTTTTCACATATGAAAAATTACTGATGAAACACTGATAGTAAAGAATGACACACTGACCAAAAATGCTGAAAATCTGAACATTTTTTGCATATCAGAAAAAGTCCTGACATCTGAATGAGGCCTAAAAATACCAGACCTTTGTGCAAAAATATTATCAGTTGTGTCTGGGGCAGTTAGACATGTTGATTTCTGCCCATTAGTGCACCATTAAGGAGCACCAATGAACTATATAATAAGTCGTTTGCCCCTCATTTACCAGCTTATTTACAAAAGCTGACATAGAATGATTGTTCTGTCCCATATAGTATTGTGTAGTCAGCACTCGCCAGCACATTACCTGTTTACATGGGTTGATGTGCTGCAGATCACAACCATTTCTGGTATCCGATCTGAACACCCAAGGATCAAGCATTTTTCTCATTCCTTGATTGATTATAGGCATTTTTACACCAGCGGATTATTGAGCATGATCACCCCATATGGCATACACAACTGGTATAAAACATGTCAGCCAATTAGAAGTTAACTTAACAATTACAGTTATATGAAAAAGTTTGGGCACCCCTATTAATCTTAAGCTTAACGTTTTATAAAAAATTGTTTTTTTTTGCAACAGCTATTTCAGTTTCATATATCTAATAACTGTTGGACACAGTAATGTTTCTGCCTTGAATTGAGGTTTATTGTACAAACAGAAAATGTGCAATCTGCATTCAAACAAAATTTGACAGGTGCATAAGTATGGACACCCTTATCATTTTCTTGTTTTAAATACTCCTACCTACTTTTTACTGACTTACTAAAGCACTTTTTTTGGTTTTCTAACCTCATTGAGCTTTGAACTTCATAGCCAGGTGTATGCAGTCATGAGAAAAGCTACTTAAAGTGGCCACTTGCAAGTTGTTCTCCTGTTTGAATCTCCTCTGAAGAGTGGCATCATGGGCTCCTCAAAACAACTGTCTAATGATCTGAAAACAAAGATTATTCGACATAGTTGTTCAGGGGAAGGATACAAAAAGCTGTCTCAGAGATTTAACCTGTCAATTTCCACTGTGAGGAACATAGTAAAGAAATGGAAGAACACAGGTACAGTTCGTGTTAAGGTCAGAAGTGGCAGGCCAAGAAATACATCAGAAAGGCAAAGAAGAAGAATGGTGAGATCAGTCAAGGACAATCCTCAGACCACCTCCAGAGAGCTGCAGCATCAACTTGCTGCAGATGGTGTCACTGTGCATCGGTCAACTATACAACGCACTTTGCACAAGGAGAAGCTGTATGGGAGAGTGATGGGAAAGAAGCCATTTCTGCAAGCACGCCACAAAACAGAGTCGGCTGAGCACATTTGGAGAAGCCAATTTCTTTTTGGAAGAAGGTCCTGTGGACTGATGAAACCAAGATTGAGTTGTTTGGTCATACAAAAAGGCATTATGCATGGCGGCCAAAAAACACAGCATTCCAAGAAAAACACTTGCTACCCACAGTAAAATTTGGTGGAGGTTCCATCATGCTTTGGGGCTGTGCGGTCAATGCCGGCACCGGGAATCTTGTTAAAGTTGAGGGACGCATGGATTCCTCTCAGTATCAGCAGATTCTTGACAATAATGTTCATGAATCAGTGACAAAGCTGAAGTTACGCAGGGGATGGATCTTTCAGCAAGACAATGATCCAAAACACCACTCCAAATCTACTCAGGCATTCATGCAGAGGAACAATTACACTGTTCTGGAATGGCCATCCCAGTCCCCAGACCTGAATATCATTGAACATCTGTGGGATCATTTGAAGAGGGCTGTCCATGCTCAGCGACCATCAAACTTAACGGAACTGGAATTGTTTTGTAAAGAGGAATGGTCAAAAATACCTTCATCCAGGATCCAGGAACTCATTAAAAGCTACCGAAAGCGACTAGAGGCTGTTATTTTTGCAAAAGGAGGATCTACTAAATATTAATGTCACTTTTCTGGTGGGGTGCCCATACTTATGCACCTGTCAACTTTTGTTTGAATGCAGATTGCACATTTTCTGTTAGTACAATAAACCTTATTTCAAGGCAGAAACATTACTGTGTCCAACAGTTATTAAATATATGAAACTGAAATAGCTGTTGCAAAAAAACAATTTTTATAAAACATTAAGCTTAAGATTAATAGGGGTGTCCAAACTTTTTCATATAACTGTATGTCAGTAAAATGTGTTACAGCTTTGAAGATTGAATTGCATCAACGTCAAATTTTTGGCATAATGTGTTGAAAGAAGAGCTTGGCAAAGAATAAATGTTGTGTTGCATCATGATAACTCTGATGCAGTGCTTCCCAAACTCCAGTCCTCACGGCCCCCAACACATCGTGCTTCAGGATTTCCTAAGTATTACACAGGTGAGAGAACCTGCGGCAAATTCTGATGCCTTAATAATAATAATTCCATCGGTTATGCAATACTAAGGAAATACTGAATACATGATCTGTTGGGGGCCGTGAAGACTGGAGTTTGGGAAACACCGATCTAATACCTTCTTTGATGAAGAGCATAGAAAAAAACATCTAGGATACATGGGACTGATGTGCTGAAGATTTTCGCTTGAGTCATTAAGACTGATTTTGGACATGCCAGTCATAATGAGCAGGTCCACTGGCCTGAAATCTGCCTAGTTCATTAGGAGGCACACACCACTTACTGAATTAGGGCAGGTGCGTATTTTCAGTCCGAGTGCGATCTGACAAAACATTGGATCACACTCAGGCCATTGTTATTCCAAGTGGTTGTGCACAAGTACGATTTCTTCTTCGGACTGACTTTGATCCAATATTCTGATCACACTTATCTATCCTAATCATTAAATGCTTGGAAATCATCGGACTGCACTGGGATGACATTTGATTGCAGTCCAAATTCTGCGGCCTCACCGAATGGAAAAGGTAGAAAATTTTTTTCTCCATGTTCTCCTTATCTGATAGAATCGGATCACACTATGATCACACTCTGATTAAACTCTGATAAGATGATGATCAGAGTGTGATTAGCATAATTGACCCATTTTTCTCAGAATGAGAAAATCTATGGTTGTCTGCATCTGCCCTTAGGAACGTTTTACTAATGCTTAGTGCTTCTGGCAGAAATGTCAGGGACTGGAATAGATTTCTAGAGTAATTTGAATGAATTTGACAGCAGGCACAACCACGCCTCATCCTGTCCATGCTCCGCTTTTATTGGCGTAATTGGAGTAACTGGTGGAGAAAAAATCTACAAAAGTCATGATAGTTTTGCTCAACTTACAAGTTTTGCAAAGATATTGAGATTTATTAAGGTGTTTCACAACAAAATTCAATGCAGATTGTGGTGCAGAATTTCACTACAGATTTCACTCCCTCATTGGCGTTTGTTTTGTACTGGACCCGCTGTGATGTAGATGTGAACATATCTTACTTTAAAAGGAGCTTCAAGAATAGTCTGAGCATTGTGAGATTGGATTTTAATTTATCATGAATTTTACAATTTAAGCTAGACAACCCACAGAAGCTAAATGTTTTAATGCATCAACCCACAGTAAGAGACCCAAAAATAACCTGTAACCTCACCTGTAGGCTCAAGCTTTGACCACAAATATAAAAACAGGGCCTGAATGAGAGTAGCTAAATTGTAGGCCAAGACATGACAGGGGTTTGCAAGATGGGGATAGGAAAGGGTTAATAGCTAATTTGGTTTAGGAAAGAGTTTATAGCTAAGTTTGCAAGTCCACAAAAGAAAGTTAGAGGCCATGGGGTTGGAGTTTAGGTCACATGGGATGGAATTCTGTTTAGGATTTTGTTATAAAGCTGTGAAAGGAGGTGGGGGTATGTGAGGTACCTTAAAGAAAGGGAGGAGCCGTGGATCTTCATTTTCTCTGCGGATCCAGGACCAACGAGCAACTCGCCCACTCGCCTTTATGTTAAGCCTCTTCTTGTTCTGCTAACTTGAAAATTCTGGAAGTGAGGGCGTCAGGGATGGCATTGGTTAATGAGGCTAGGGTCACATCGGAGGTATGTTGACTAGGGATTAGTGGACCCAAGCAAGTCTGGGTTCTGGTACTCTATCCAAACTTTATTCAGAACTTTACCCAAACTTCAGCCAGAAATCGAAACCCATTGAAAACAATGAGTACCCAAACTTTTTAGCCCCAAATTTCTCTCTCTCAAACTAACCTCAGAACTTAGAACATTGCAATGGGCATTCGGGAGAAGAGTGTGTTTGGCATTTAGCACCGGACACTAACTGTCTGGTACAAACACCAAACATCTCTAATGTTGACCTTTCATTGTTGAGTTATCGCTTAGTTGCTGTTAGGACAGTTCCCGGGAAACAGGTAATTTTAGCGGGGACAGCACCATAACATTTGCCAAGCCTCAGTTGGAGTGACGCGATCGGCAAGTATTTACTCTGGTTTGTCCAGTGGTGTCAGGCCATCCAAGATCTTCTCAGAAAAGTATTTGCATTTACACGTGTTTGATATTTTGAAACCTGAAGACCCACATCTTCCGACAAGCCTACAATCTGCAGTGATCCTTAGTCTGCTGAACTGCCGCACAACCAGCTCTACCCTCTCCTAGTGTATCATCACCCTTCCCTTGTAGACTGTGAGCCCTCGCAGGCACGGTCTTCTTTCCTTCTGTACTTGAGTGCCTTATATTGCTCATGTTATTTCCATGTAACTCAACTTAAGTCTTAATTATTATTAATGCCATAGACGCTTTACAATACCCGTGTCATAAATTCATGGTGCAGAACCCATAATGCAGTGGCTATAACCCAGTATTGGCCTATGATTTCTTTTTCAGAATGGGTTTTTATTCATACATCACATGCCATATTACACAGAGAAAAGTATACACCACACTAAGGAACTATATGGCGACACAACACTGTAATATGTCCTTAGCCCTAATGTTATCTTTACTCATGGATATGGACATGGATTCTGATAGCACCTATACTCCATAAGAAGTAGAACAGATTTCTCCTATTTCTAGAAGCCTCAAAGCCTGACATCTGGCAAGAACCGACATTCACATTTCAGCTTTCCAGAAGTCACACTCTCTTTGACATCGAGTTATGTCAACATTTATTGCTGAAGATAAAAGAATACTTGAAAAAATTCAGAAAATCTGTTTCATTGGGAATGATATATATCAAGTGTTTCTACACCGGGTGCATGGAGCTACGAGCGGTGCAGTAAATCTCGAGTTTTCCGCATTCTGTTTATCTGACGGCTTCCCTTACGCCCTCTGCTTGCCCTTTATCAATAATAACATAATGAGGTGGCCTGAATAATCGAATTATGTTATCACTGGTGTTGAGACATCAAGATAAACAACATCTCCTTCCTTCAGAATCCCTTGTGTAAACTAAATCTTACCAAAACTATTTTAAATACTTGCATTTGTCAGATTTCTGAAAGCATCAGTCACCAGGAAACTGCTTCTGAAAGCCATTATTGCTGTTGTGCCACTTCATACCTAAACGAGGCAGCAACCATAACCTCCCCATCATCAGGAAAACCAGCTCTGCATTGCAGGAATTCTGGTTACTACATGTCCATAGAGAATCTAGTCGCTAAATGATACGTGAGATAACGGACCTTACATGACTGCTGTGGTGGGTTTTTTATTTTTACTTTTTAGTATTATATGGATATGGTGTGCCGAACAATGCACAGTACGAATGAATTTAGGTCATAACTGGAGATGAGCAAATCGATTTGAAGCTAACTTAATACACAATTGTTTTTTGTTCTACTTGCTCTTATACTGTAAAATGGAGTCGGGCACAATTTTGATAGATGCTTTTAGGTCCGGGAAGGTTAAAATGACAAAAAAAAAATATTGCCGCCCCTTACTTGTCAGGAAATTGCATCAAATAAATTCCATGCAAATAGAAATTTTTAGCTGATCTTCAACTTTTGTCAAATTTGCTCATCACCAGTTACTACATGGCTATAGAAACATAGTAAGGTCTTGCTCATCCTCAGCGTTTTTGCTGCTTTTTTTCCACTTGCTTTTCAAAGGTAAAAAATTTTGCACATTACAGTGCCAAACCCAAGAGAAGAAACAAAATTAACTTATGTCATGTACTAAGTAAATAAGCAAATTTGTCAATCGTAACAGTACATCTAAATAACATAGGTAACTTAGTTAACTTACTATTTTTATCTAAATAACATAGGGTGCTTAGTTAACTTACTAGTTACATCTAAGTAACATAGGGTACTTAGTTAACTTACTAGTTACATCTAAGTAACATAGGGTGCTTAGTTAACTTACTAGTTACATCTAAGTAACATAGGGTACTTAGTTAACTTACTAGTTACATCTAAGTAACATAGGGTACTTAGTTAACTTACTAGTTACTTACTTCCTTGCTTACTTACTTACTACAAGGCATATGCTCATTTTGGTTTTTTTTCCTGGTTTTGTATGTGAAATGGTGAAATGACCACAGTGTGAATGCACTCCTAGACATTGCCCCGTATACCAACTTATGTTCTGGCTTATTTCTTTGGTTTTACATTATAGTATCAAAGTGAATAAGATTTCTGAAATCTTGTGGATTTCTGCAAACTTTACACAGATGAAAGGGACAGTTGGGAAATTATCTGCAATAAATTTACCACATGTGAATATACCCTACAATAGAAAACTAGAGAACAATGGCAGCTATTTATCTAATGGTACAAAGTAGAAGAGTTGACTACAGCAACCAATCAGCAATTCATCAATATTTTGGCATTTTGTCTCTGAAAATTAGATCTGATTCATTGTTAAAGGCATCAGTTTTCCCTTTTTTACATTGACTTCGATAACTCTCCTGTAATGTTCAGCAAACATTTGGAACTTTTATTTAAAGGGAATGTCTCATAAAAATTTTTTCCAACAATTGAACAAATATAAAGTATTAAAGGGAACCTGTCACCCCCCCACCCAATCGTTTGTAACTAAAGAGCCACCTTGTGCTGCACTGATACTGCATTCTGAGAAGGTGGCTCTTTTAGTTCGGGTCCCTGGCAATGCTGCAATAATCGCTTTTGAAGTTTGTCTCTCTTACCGTGAAATCGTCAGGGGGCAGGTCTTTCCCCCCTAATCCAGATGCCTCGCAGCCATCACTCATGGCCTTTGCTCGCCAGGTGCCGCCTCCTCTTCCTTCATTAGCGTTCCCGGCGCCTGCGCTGTAAGTTCGAAGGGCAGCGCAACTGCGCATGCCCGAAAAAAAAAATAACAGCACAGGTGCCGGGAACGCCAATTAAGGAAGAGGAGGTGGCGCCCGGCACTCAGAGGCCACGAGTGAGGGCTGTGGTGCGTCTGGATTAGGGGGGAAAGACCTGCCCCGTGGCGATTTCACAGGTATGAGGGACAAACTTCAAAAGCGATTACTGCAGCAGTGCCAGGGACCAGAACTAAAAGAGCCACCTTGTCAGAATGCAGCATTAGTGCAGCACAAGGTGGCACTTTTAGTTACAAACACCTGGGGGGGTGACAGGCTCCCTTTAATGTTTTAATTAAAAAAACTATTATTAACTATTCTAGCATCATTTATTCCAGGGGTGTCAAACTGCATTCCTCGAGAGCCTCAGATCATGCGTGTTTTCAAGATTTCCTTTGCATTACACAAGGTGCTGGAATCATTCTGTGCAGGTGATTAAATTATCACCTGTGCAATACAAGGAAATCCTGAAAACATGACCTGTTTGCGGCCCTCGAGGAATGCAGTTTGACACCCCTGATTAATTCCATAGCGGTCATGTGGCACAAACAGCGATGGGGTGTTTATAACGTTGGCGGGACCTGCTTACATGTGTGGTGTCATTCCTCCCCTTCTGGCCATTTGCACAAGGATAAGAGAATAATGTTAAGGATCACTGTGCAGAGACATTTTATTGGTGACTGCAAGGGACAGCAATACTGACATGCGAACAGTGGCACAGAGGATGGCGGGCAGATCTGACTCTGTTAGTGTTAGGTGTCGAGTTCCTGCCTCTGCACAGGGGGAATCTCGAACCATCTCCGCTGCGGTCTCCCATTCTTCTCCAGCCACAGTGGAGTCTCCTCAGCGGAGACATCGGTCCCAGCATCTAGCTCAGGCTAATAATGGATGACAGGTTACTACTGCCCTTCCAGGCTCTGTTCTTGTAGCCAGCAATGTTCAGCAGCGCGCAGGTCTTTTTGGGACTAAAGGTACCTTCACACATTACGATTTTGTTAACGATATTGTTGCTTTTTGTGACTTAGCAACGATATCATTAACTAAATCGTTATGCGTGACAGCGACCAACGATCAGGCCCCTGCTGGAAGATCGTTGGTCGCTGGGAATGATCAGGACCTTTTTTTGGTCGCTGATCACCCGCTGTCATCGCTGGATCGGTGTGTGTGACGCCGATCCAGTGATGTGTTCACTGGTAACCAGGGTAAATATCGGGTTACTAAGCGCAGGGCCGCGCTTAGTAAACCCAATATTTACCCTGGTTACCATTGTAAAAGTAAAAAAAAAAAAACACTACATACTCACATTCCTGTCACGTCCCCCGGCCTCAGCTTCCTGCACTGACTGTGTCAGCGCCAGCCGGCCGTAAAGCAGAGCACAGCAGTGATGTCACCGCTCTGCTTTACGGCCGGCGCTTACACAGGGTGGGAAGCTGACGCTGGGGGACGTGACAGGAATGTGAGTATGTAGTGTTTTTTTTTTTACTTTTACAATGGTAACCAGGGTAAATATCGGGTTACTAAGCGCGGCCCTGCACTTAGTAACCCGATGTTTACCCTGGCTACCCGGGGACTTCGGCATCATTGAAGACAGTTTCAACGATGCCGAAGTCTTTCCCCGGATCGTTGGTCACTGGAGAGAGCGGTCTGTGTGACAGCTCCCCAGCGACCACACAACGACTTTACCAACGATCACGGCCAGGTCGTATCGCTGGTCGTGATCGTTGGTAAATCGTTTAGTGTAATGGTACCTTAAGTCCAGATTTTCCCTTTCTGAGCATGCCCATGGGATGACCTCCCATTGGAGGTCGGGGGTCACATGCTTAGATACTGCAGCTAATCCCATTGGTCCTCTAGGAAGGTCCTAAAGGTGTTCTTCTTCTATGGCAGACTCCCATTGGTCCTTCTCGGAAGGTCTTGTACTTGCTGCAGCTATAAGGTGTATAGCTGCAATCTAGCGCCCGGCTGAACTCACAGCTTTAACACACGAAACAGCGTCTAACTGCTGTGACCGCCAGTGCAGCACCATGCGCTATTAGAGCGCTTACCTTACCCAAGTCTGGGTGGCTAATGGCATCCGCTAGTGTGGCACAGCATGCACTTCTGTGTATATTAGTTACCTCTGATACCCCAATTGTGATGTCGATCACAAGAGGTCTACACTAACTCTAATCCTGTGTCCTGGGATAGAGTTCTGTGGTTCCTTGCTTGCGCTCTCTGTGCAGTACCGCGACCCTGTGACTTAACAGGGATCGCTTTCTTCATACAGGGTGAAGTTAACCCATGTGTGTATCCTCATTGTACCGCCATATAGTCTGTCATTTCTTAGCAGCAGGTTCCATCTCTGCACGGTGGACCCCGGGCTGCGAACGCACCTTATTATATCTATTTAATTAGTTGGTGCGTTCCGCTAGCCCTAACATTATACTAGCACCAGGGTCTGGCTAGTAATGACGGACAAACAGCAATCTTTGCAGTACATCCAGCAGCTGGAGGGTAGGTTGGCGGCTCTTGAGCGCACAACCTCAGCTGTGGAAGTAACCGCAGTTGCTGTTCAGGCTGCTAGCGTGGCAGCAGCAACCTTGTCCACTGCCACCCCTGTTCCGACTCTATCTCGCCTCCCGCTGCCAGAAAAATTTTCTGGTTATAGTAAATCTTGTAGGGGTTTCGTGAGTCAGTGCTCTATTCATCTCGAGCTTCTGGCGACATGTTTCCCCACAGAGCGGGCTAAGGTGGGATTTATTGTGTCTCTCCTGTCGGACAGGGCGTTGGAGTGGGCTACGCCGCTGTGGGAGCGTGGCGATCATGTGGTGCAGAATGCTCCGTTGTTTCTGAGCACTCTGTAACAGGTCTTTTTAGGACCTCGTGTCACCCATGATACGGCGCTCCAACTGTTGGCATTAACTCAGGGCTCGTCCTTGGTCAGTCATTTTGCCGTCCACTTTCGCACACTAGCATCTGAGCTGGAGTGGTCGGATAAAGCCCTTATTCCGATATTTTGGAGGGGGCTGGCTGACCACGTGAAGGATGCTCTGGCCACTAGGGAGATTCCAGCCACACTGGAAGAGTTAATAGCAGTGTCCACTCGTATTGACCTACGTTTTCACGAGCGGAGGTTAGAGCAAGCCCAGTGTAGGCAGAGGTTTCGGCTGGCTCCTACCTTCGCCAAACTTTTGGAATCTCCACTCCAGGCCCCTGAGTCCCATGAGCCTATGGTACTGTCACGAGTGGGATCTAAGTCCCGGACCACTCGTGCACTCCAGATTTGTCATGTTTGCCAGCAGTCAGGACATCTTGCCACCAGAAGTCCCCAGCGGTCGAGGAAACGTCAGCGTCTAGTGGTAGTAGGTGGAGGTAAACTAGACACGGCGACGTTTGCCTCCAAATTGTCCTATAAGGGGACAATTACTATAGGCTCATTTTCCCACTCGGTAGAGCTCTGTGTGGATTCTGGGGCGGAGGGCAATTTTATGTCATCTGCCTTCACCCAACGTCACGCAATTCCCCTGGTAATGTTAGCTCAACCAGTGACCGTATGAGTGGTAAATGAGTCGACACTGCCCTCACAGATAACACACCAGACCATCCCTTTCACTCTGTCCATGTCGCCATCTCATCAGGAGATTATATCTCTGCTCGTCATTTCTGAGGGAATTGACGAGGTCCTGTTGGGGATGTCTTGGCTACGGTACCACTCTCCTCATATTGAGTGGTCCACAGGCAGAATTTTGGGATGGGGTGAATCTTGTTGGGGTAGATGTCAGAGGGAATGTGTTCAGGTTGCTACTACTGAGGTACCCGCAGATCTATCCTCTCTCCCCAAGCAATATTGGCCCTATGCAGACGCGTTCTCCAAAAGAACTGCGGAGACCCTTCCGCCTCACCGCCCTTATGACTTTCCTATTGACCTCTTGCCTGGTGCTGAGCCTCCCCGGGGTCGAGTCTATCCGTTATCTCTCTTGGAGACTGAGGCAATGTCACAGTACATCAAGGAAAATTTGGCAAGAGGATTCATTAGGAAGTCAGTGTCACCTGCAGGGGCTGGGTTCTTCTTCGTGCAGAAGAAGAATGGGGAACTACGTCCATGCATAGATTACAGGGGTCTTAACGCCATCACCATTAAGAATAAGTATCCTTTGCCTCTGATATCTGAGCTCTTTGATAGGCTTCGGGAAGCAAGGGCATTTACAAAATTAGATCTGCGGGGTGCTTACAACCTGATTCGCATCCGTGAGGGGGACGAATGGAAAACGGCTTTTAACACCAGGGATGGGCACTATAAATATCTGGTGATGCCCTTCAGGTACCCCAGCCGTTTTCCAAGACTTTATGAACGACATCTTCCGGGATATGCTCTCCACCTCGGTCATAGTCTATCTGGATGATATTGTCATCTACTCTCCAGATATTGACTCCCACCGTAGAGATGTTTGCAAAGTCTTCGACCTCCTACGGGCAAACTCCCTCTATGCCAAGTTGGAGAAGTGTGTGTTCGAGCAGGAGTCCCTACCTTTCCTTGGCTATATCATCTCTGCCCAGGGATTGGCTATGGATCCTGCCAAACTACATTCTGTGATGGACTGGCAGGAACCCCATTCTCTTAAAGCGGTGCAGCGCTTTATGGGGTTCATTAATTACTATCGCCAGTTCATTCCACACTTCTCAACTTTGGTAGCTCCCTTGGTTGCCCTCACCAAGAAGGGAGCAAATCCCAAATTGTGGTCTGAGGAGGTCTCCAAGGCCTTTCTCTCCATTAAGTCTCACTTCGCTAGCGCTCCCATCCTACATCGCCCCGATGTAGATAAGCCATTTATAATGGAGGTGGATGCCTCATCTGTTGGTGCTGGAGCAGTCCTTTTCCAAAAGGATGCTCAAGGTCGGAAGCATCCTTGCTTCTTCTTTTCTAAGACCTTCTCACCAGCAGAGATTAATTATTCTATCGGGGACAGGTAGTTGCTAGCCATGAAGTTGGCCTTATAGGAGTGGAGACATCTCTTGGAGGGAGCTCGTTTTCCCTTCCAAGTCTTCACAGATCACAAGAATTTGGTGTACCTGCAGACAGCCCAGCGGTTAAATTCTCGCCAGGCCAGATGGTCCTTGTTCTTCTCCCGGTTTCATTTCACCCTTCATTTTCTTTCCGGGGAGAAGAACATTCGTGCCGACGCTCTCTCTCGCTCCGTTATATCATCTGTGGAGGAGGAAGAGGAGCCTCGGCTTATTGTCCCCACCGAGAGCCTGAGAACTGTGGCCCCGGTTTCGCTAGAGTCTGTGCCTCCGGGCAAGACTTTTGTACCATCCAGTTTGCGTCCAGAGGTTCTCCCTTGGGCTCATTCGTCCAGGGTGGGTGGACATTTTGGGTCCAAAAGGACACTTGAGTTACTGGCGAGGACATACTGGTGGCCGCATATGGCTCGTGATGTCGCAGACTATGTTCGGGCGTGTGTCTCTTGCGCCAAGAACAAGTCTCCTCAGCAACGGCCAGCTGGGTTGCTTTACCCCCTGCCGGTGGCAGACAGGCGCTGGGAGATGGTCGGGATGGACTTTGTGGTGGGCTTACCCAAGTCTCGTAGCTGCACCATTATCTGGGTGGTCACCGACCATTTTTCCAAAATGGTTCATTTGGTGCCTCTTCCACGGCTACCTTCTGCACGGGTTGTGGCAGTGTTGTTCATCAGGCATATCTTTCGCCTACACGGTATGCCGGACAAAATTGTCAGTGACCGGGGTCCCCAGTTTGCGTCTCGATTCTGGAGAGAGCTTTGTCGTCTACTCAATATTGAGTTGAATCTCTCTTCAGCATATCATCCCAAGATGAATGGGTTGGTTGAGAGGGCCAACCAGACCCTGGTCACATATTTACGACATTTTATTTCTACCAGGCAGGTTGACTGGGCATCCTTGCTACCGTGGGCAGAGTTTGCGCTTAACAACGCCATAGCCGACTCCACCGGTCAGACTCCATTCCTCCTAAATTACGGCCAGCATCCGCGTGTCCCTGTGCACATGCCTGTGTCTTCCGCTGACTCCAGGGTGGCAGACTGGGCTGTGGAGGCACGGGACATTTGGGACCACACTCAGGATGCCATTCGGGCCTCCAAGGAGAGAATGAGGACCTCCGCTGATGCACATCGGCGCCCCGCTCCGACTTTTGCTCCTGGTGACTTGGTGTGACTCTCCACCCGTAACATCAGGCTGCACGTTGAGTCCACTAAGTTTGCACCTCGCTACTTGGGTCCCTTCAAGGTCCTCGAACAGGTTAATCCTGTGGTCTACCGTCTGGCCCTTCCTCCACGCCTGGGTATCACCGACACCTTTCATGTGTCCCTCTTGAAGCCTGTATACATGTCCTGGTTTTCCGAGTCATCTGCCGGGACATCGGGTTCGTCTACGGACGATTACGAGGTGAACGCTATTTTGGGGTGCAAGGTGGTACATGGCAAAAAATTCTGTTTGGTGGATTGGAAGGGTTATGGCCCAGAGGACAGGTCCTGGGAGCCTGCTGAACACATTCGAGCTCCACAGCTCATTGCGGCCTTTGAGCGTAGCGAGGTCCAAGGAGGGGGGGTAATGTTAGGTGTCGAGTTCCCGCCTCTGCACAGGGGGAATCTCGAACCATCTCCGCTGCAGTCTCCCATTCTTCTCCAGCTGCAGTGGAGTCTGCTCAGCGGAGACATCGGTCCCAGCGTCTAGCTCAGGCTAATACTGGACGACTGGTTACTACTGCCCTTCCAGGCTCTGTTCTTGTAGCCAGCAATGTTCAGCAGCGAGCAGGTCTTTCTGGGACTAAGTCCAGATTTTCCCTTTCTGAGCATGCCCACGGGATGACCTCCCATTGGAGGTCGGGGGTCACATGCTTAGATACTGCAGCTAATCCCATTGGTCCTCTAGGAAGGTCCTAAAGGTGTTCTTCTGTGGCAGACTCCCATTGGTCCTTCTCGGTCTTGTACTTGCTGCAGCTATAAAAGGTTTGCATGGCCGCACGGCCATGTGCTGGTATACAATTGTTATCATGTGTGTGTTGATGAGTGCAAGTCGTTCCTTAAAAAACCCATCCCTTGTGTATGACTGTTTGCGTAAGGTGTATGGCTGCAATCTAGCGCCCGGCTGAACTCACAGCTTTAACACACACGAAACAGCGTCTAACTGCTGTGACTGCCAGTGCAGCGCCGTGCGCTATTAGAGCGCTTACCTTACCCAAGTCTGGGTGGTTAGTGGCGTCCGCTAGTGTGGCACAGCATGCACTTCTGTGCATATTAGTTACCTCTGATACCCCAATTGTGGTGTAGATTGCAAGAGGTCTACACTAACTCTAATCCTGTGTCCTGGGATAGAGTTCTGTGGTTCTTTGCTTGCGCTCTCTGTGCGGTACCACGATCCTGTGACTTAACAGGGATCGCTTTCTTCATACAGGGTGAAGTTAACCCATGTGTGTATCCTCATTGTACCGCCATATAGTCCGTCATTACTTAGCACCAGGTTCCATCTCTGCACGGTGGACCCCGGGCTGCGAACGCACCTTATTATATCTATTTAATTATTTGGTGTGTTCCGCTAGCCCTAACAGTTAGTTGGAGCTGTAGTGCTCACCTACTCACTGATCATACATGATAGGATTACATACATGCTCAGCAGACTGTATCACACATGATAGAATTAGTTTGACGGACTGTATCAAAGATTATAGGATTATATACCTGCTCAGCAGACTGTGTCAAGCATAATAGGATTAGACACTCAACTCATTGGATTTATCATACATGACAGGGTAGGATACACTGCCTGTATCACACATTATAGTACTAGACACATGGCTATGTGGACTGTATTGTCCATTATCATATTAGATGCACAGTTCAGTGGACTCTATCACATATAATAGGATTAGACACATGACTACGTAGAACTGTATCACACATAATAAGATTAGATACATATCTCCGCTCAGCCTCATTCAGATACCTGGAATGCGGGGTCGTCTGAATGAGGTTTACTGCTGCGTCCGCAAAGCACATTAGAAGACATAACTTTGTCACAGTCAATAAGAAAGGCAGCCCCTAGTGGCTGAAGAAATAATAAATAAATGTTAAAACTGTACATTTTAAAAATCAATTATTACTATTACATAATTAATAATTATCAATACAAGGAAAGCATGTCAGAATTTTCAATTTAAGAACTTCCATCCTTTACCTCTCTGATCAGACTTTATACGTGATTCCACAAAGATCTAGTCCTGAAGCACCATGGCAGTTAAGGAGCGGATTAGGCAATTTGTGAGATTACACATTTTCCTGCATAGAAACAAACCTTTGTAATTTCCATTTGATCACTTGTTTCTGGTCGTTTGTCATCCCTACAGGGCAGCTGGATGCCTCTATCTCCAACATCACAAGCTTTACACTGCTATTCGGGATTAGGAGCTCAGATCAAAATTACAAAGGGTCACTTTGTGGGTAAAAGGGATTACCTTAATGGGTTGTTTTTTTAGCTAAGTGACAGCAGGTCTCCCTTTTGTAGCTTTGATGACAAGGTATTTTCTGGTCTACAAATATTACCTGTCATAGTTTGTTTGCGAGGAACTCCCCATGTATAATTTTTCCATGCAGTGGTCTACACAGAAACCTTTGCCCTTTGGTCCTGCACATCCTACTGCCAACCGGTAGCAGAGGTGATGTGACTGCTGTTGGGCATGCTCCATTAACTATCTGATTCCACTGGGGTTTCATCAGCCAGAAAAAGGTTGACATGTGCTTCAAGATTTTTTGCACTCCATTCCAAAATGTGTTATTTTTTGAGAAAGCGATCTCATACTAGGTTGGATGCACTATTTTCATCTTTCCTCCCCTTATTCCAAGAGTCATAGCTTTTTTTTTTCCATTAAAAAAGTCACATTAGGGATTTGCTTTTTTGCTTTTTTGAAGATGATTTTTATATTTGAATGATACCATTCATTTTACCCTATGATGCTCTGAAAAATGAAAAGAAAAAGTCAATGATATGGTGAAAAAATGCAATTCTTTGGGTTTGATTTTTTTTGTAGCATTCAGCGTGTGTTAAAAATTACCAAGCAACATAATTCTTCAGGCTTGTATAAATACAGCGATTCCAAAATTGTAGTTTTTTATATTAGTTGTTTTAAAAATTCAGAAAAGAATTGGTTTAGTTGCCATTTTCTGAGACTCATAACTTGTTTATTTTTCCGGTAATGTTTTGAGGCCATGTTTTTCAGTGACAAGCTGTTAATTTCATTAGTTTTATTATGGGTTACCCACAATGTTTTGTCATTTATTATTCAAGATAAATAATTTGATATCTTTACAGGCTGGAATTTTATCAATCCAGCAATACAAAATATGTTTATTTCTTTTAAATTTTTGCAAATTTCTTCACTTTTGTATTGGAAAAAAGTGGTGTTTCCAAAAATGTTTTGACTTGAACCTGTGGTTGTTCAATTGCTTGTACTACTGTAGGGATGTGGAATGTCTTAGGGTGCCGTCTCACAGTGGCACTTGGGTCGCTACGACAGCACGATCCGTGACGCTCCAGCATCGCACCATTATCGCTCCAGCGTCGTAGACTGCGGTCACACTTCGCAATGCACGACGCTGGAGCGATAATTTCATGACGTGTTTGCGATGTAGAAGCTGTTGGTTACTATGCGCACATCGTATACAATATCGTGCACACCTTTGTTACACGATGCGATCATGCCGCCACAGCGGGACACTTGACGACGAAAGAAAGTTTCAAACGATCTGCTACGACGTACGATTCTCAGCGGGGTCCCTGATCGCAGTAGCGTGTCAGACACAGCGAGATCGTAAGTATATCGCTGGAATGTCACGAATTGTGCCGTCGTAGCGATCAAAATGCCACTGTGTGATGGTACCCCAACCCTGTTTCTGCCCCTGAAGACAACAATCGTGCTGTGTGAATTGTGTCATGCGGTTTTACATTTAATAATGATGTACGCCTTGTGTAATGTATAATGGTAGCGTAAGGATATGAGTCATGTAAGGTGTTATGTATAATGAGAGTAGTGCATACTACAGGATTAGATTAGGGATAGGAAAAGTAATGTTTACATAATAAGTGGTTTAGTAACAGTATAGGACATAGGATAAGGGCAATAGGTTTAGTGTATAGGATAAGACACAGTCAATAATAGAACTAGCCCAGTGAGTGGGAAATAGTGTTAATAAAAGGTGGGCACTTCCTGATAGTAAGGGAGATAGTGAAGTGCAGTGACAAGGTCAAGTTCAGGTGCAGTGGGCTGCTAGGGACAGCATGGGCCAATACTTCATGACAGTGGGAGGCTGCACGGATATCCCTGATGGACATTCAAATAGAGTCTGCAGCCTAGGGCTCGGTCCAGGTACCATGGTGAGGTCCTGGTCTTCTGACATTTCGAGGTCGGTGGATGTGGAATTACGTGGGGGGGCAGGTGGCCGGTCCCAAGTGCACTGCTGAACTGTGCAGTAATACCCTGAGGCTGATGATGTTAGCGGGCTTAGGGGTATTACATTTGGCAGGGCTGTAGAAGTACTGGAGGGAAGAAACATGCTGTGTCCTATCCCACATGTCACCACCTAAGGAACTTGAACTGACCAGTAAACATTTGCCTATTGTAACTTGGTGTCCCCAGAATTTTGTGCGTTGGCTCCTGAGGATGTAAATCTGGAGGCAGTGGAAGTCTGCAGCCTACAAGTGAGTGGGATTCACCCCACACCTGACAGCACACTGGGACTGAGACACCAATTCTTTGGAATGCACTACCTAGGTTAATACGATTAATCCCCACAGTTTTAAGCGTGCCCTAAAAACTTATTTGTTCAGATTGGCCTACCGCCTCAATGCATTAACCTAACTATCCCTGTGTGGCCCATTCAAAAAAAAAAAAAACATAATCAGGTTCCTCGCAACATGTTCTCATACACTTTATGCAGTTAATAGCCCTCTGTGTCTGTACTGCTACATACTTAGGCAGTTAACTGGTTCATGCAGCTTTACATGAACGCCTGAGCCTTACACTATGGCCGCTCCGAATAACTAAAGCAATTGTTACCATCCACCTCTCGTGTCTCCCCTTTTCCTCATAGTTTGTAAGCTTGCGAGCAGGGCCCTCATTCCTCCTGGTATCTATTTTCAACTGTGATTTCTGTTATGCTGTAATGTCTATTGTCTGTACAAGTCCCCTCTATAAGTTGTAAAGCGCTGCGGAATAAGTTGGCGCTATATAAATAAAATTATTATTATTATTTGCCTGTAAAGTGGCAGAGCGAAACCAGACAGCACCTTGGTCATGACTACCGCTCTGCAGTACTTTATACTACAATACTTTAGTATTGCAGCATATGGTGAAATTAATGATTTCTTATAAAGCCCAGCCTTCAGCAGTCCCCCAGCTGGCAACCCATCAGCACCATTCAGTAGCTTCACCAGCGATGGGCACCCACCCCTGATCATGCCATTTAAGTGATTGACAGTGATATTTAATTGGTGAAACAGCAGCAATTGGAGCTCGCACTTATCACTGCTGTTATAGCTAAGCAATAAAGTGTTACAGCCAGGACATACTGGCTGTATAACACGACTGCATTCACCAACCATGAATGGTATGGACTCAGTTCCTGAGCCCGATCCATATACCCATGCTCTTCGTGCGTTTTTGCTTTCTTTTCCTTTTTTCAGAGAATATGAATGATAACACCTAAACGTTTTCTCCACTCATGGTTAATAGTTGGGTGAAGCCATTTTATTGTCAAACTACTGTTTTTTCTCATATTAAATCATAATGACATGGGGGAAATTTTATGGGGAAAATTGAAAATTTTTCATTTTCCTTCGACGCTGCCACAGTGGAAGTTAAGAACTGCACAATGCCCATGCAGACCAATGAGAGCACAGATCCTCCAGAACAAGAGATTGGGAATATGAAAACTGGACAACCTCTTAAATGTAATGTACAGTGGCATGTAAACGTTTAGGCACCCCTGGTCAAAATTACTGTTATTGTGAACAGTTGCGAAAGTTAAAGATTAAATGATCTCTAAAAGGCCTAAAGTTAAAGATGACACATTTACTTTGTATTTTAAGGAAAAATAAATATCTATTGTAATTTTTTGATTTAAAAAATTGCAAAAAAAGGGCCAATGCAAAAGTTTGGGCACCCATGGATATTTGTGTGCACAAAAAACTTTGACCCAGGTTTCAGACTTTAATTAGCCTTCTTACGGTTATGGTTTGTTCACTATCATTGTTAAGAAAGGCCAGGTGATTCAAATTTTGCAGCTTTTTAAAAACCAAGCCTCCTCTAACCTTGTGACAAAAAACAGCAGCCATGGGTTCTTCTAAACAGCTGCCTAGCACTCTAAAAATGAAAATTGTGAAGAACCACAAAGCAAGAGAAGGCTATAAGAAGATAGTAAAGCATTTTCAAGTTGCCCTTTCCCCAGTTTGAAATGTAGTTAAGAAATGGCAGTTAACAGGAACAGTGGAGGTCAAGACAAGGTCTGGAAAACCAAGCAAAATTTCAGTGAGAGCTGTTGGCAGAATTGCTAGAGAGGCAAATTAGAACCCCTGCTTAACTGCAAAAGACGTTCAGAAAGATTTAGGAGACTCTGGAGTTGTGGTACATTGTTCTACTGTTCAGAGACACCTGCACAATTATAGCCTTCATTGAAGAGTCATCAGAATAAACCCTTTCCTGTGTCCTCACCATAAGATTCATTCAGAAGTATGCAAAACAAATCTAAAAAAAAGCCTGACACATTTTGGAAACAAGTCCTGTGGACCGATGAGGTTAGAGTAAAATTATTTGGCCAAAATGATCAAAAGTAAGTGTGGAGAAAAAAGGGTACCAAATTTCAGGAAAATAACCTGTTGCCAACCACTAAGCATGGGGGTGGGTCAATCATGTGTTGGAGCCAATGGCACGGGGAACATTTTATGGGTAGAGGGAAGACTGGATTAATTTAAATTTCAACACGTTATTGAGGCAAACATAAAACCATCTGTAAAAAAGCTGAAGTTAAAAAGAGGATGGCTACAAATGAATAATGATCCATAACACACATCAAAATCCACAATAGACTCCCTCAGAAGGTGCAAGCTGAAGGTTTTACAATGGCCCTCACAGTCCCCTGATCTGAACATTTTTGAATATCTGTGGCTAGACCTCAAAATAGCAGTGCATGCAAGACGACCCAGGAATCTCGCAGAACTGGAAGAATTTTCCAAGGAAGAATGGCTGAAAACCTCTCAAACAAGAATTGAAAGACTCTTGGCTGGCTATTTAAGATGCCCAGGCGGGGTACTCGTGGCAAGCTTCTGTTCCTACTCGCTTTGGCATCCTACAGACATCTCGTGTCCAGGTGCTGGTGTGCTGCTGTGTGTGAGAGAAATCACACTGACGTTAGGGCTGCAGACCTCTTCTTCTGGAACCAGGACAGCAATTAATCCAGGAGACAAGACGTTCATAAAAACAACTTTTACTTGGTGAATAGCAGAATTTACAGGCAGATGTAGAGGATAAGGCACAAGGGTTGCCATCTTTCCACAGGTACCAGATACAACTTCAGCCATTACAGTGAACCCTCTCTAAGCTAACTGTAGCTCCAGTGGGTATCATTCTTTTATAACATACATAAACAACAAATGCATTTAACCCTTGAAGTGTCAGGGAGCAAACCATCAGCGCCCACCACTGCTACAGCTAAAAAAAACATTTACAAGTTGTGATACTTTCAAAAGGGGTACTACTAAGAGCTAACCATGCAAGGTGCCCAAACTTTTCCATCTGCCCATTTTCCTTTTTGTAATTTTTAAACTGTAAATGATGAAAATATATCTTTTTTTGACTAAAATAAAAAGGAAATTTGTCATCGTTAGCATAGGTCTTTTGTATATCATTTCATCGTCAACTTGCTTACTGTTCACAAAAACTTTCATTTTGACCAGTGGTGCCCAAACTTTTACAGGCCACTGTATCATCAGAAAGTGACCTATTGATTAAATCA